>NW_020327654.1:0-12374 GCF_001858045.2 Oreochromis niloticus
CGTAGGTATTTTGCTGCTTTCAGAAAATGTTACTATCATTGTTGTGAGATTATAGAATTTGGCAAATCACCTCAGACCAACACAAAGTCAAAACTCTCATAGAAAGTCAATGGAGAGCTTGTTCAAAATCATCGCTTGATTTCTCTAATGAGAGGCATATTCGAATCGTCATATCTCCTTAACGAAGCGAAGTTAAACATGAGGCTTGTCCCCGTATATCTTCAGACACTCCTGATGCTCACAATTCAAGAATTTCTTTCTCACCTATTACCGTTCTGAAATGAGTTAGACTTGTTTGAGGGTAGGAAATTCGTCCTTTGCTCAGATTTCTTCAGATTTCAAACTCTGGAAATGAACCACTTTTTTCTCTTGTCATATCTTTTTAATGGATTTCCACAGAGACCTGAAATTTCCATGATTGTTCACCAAAGCTGCTGTCTCTTACGGTGAAAGAATGATATCGATACTCCAAATAGATTTAGAGTTAGAAAGCGTTGTTTGAGGGCAAGTCAAGGCAGATTTGCTTGCCTCTACTCAGTTATGGTGCATTAGAAGTCAAATATTTCAATAATTCATATTTTAATGATAAAGTGTCAACACTTTAAGATTCCCTCCATCTCTTCTGAACAAAACGGTGTAAGAATGACTGTTCTAGCCCCTACGGTTAGGAAATTATGGCCATTTGTTTGAGAGGAATCCTCACTATGAGAAATTCACTGCAGAAATCCTGTCTCTGTGCTCTGTTGTGTAAAAACGGCTGCACCTGTTTTGGCGGGAAAAAGTACAACAGCCTCTCTGATTGGTGGATCAAATTTAGCAGCTCCCAGGCTGCTTGACTGACCTAGAAACTTGATTTTCTCTCCCTGTGGTGTGTGTGTGATGTGTGTGTGTGTGTGTGTGTGTGTGTGTGTGAGAGACAGAGAGAGAGAGATAGAGAGGGCGAGAGAGAGTTTTATGGGAGCATCTTATTGTATGATTTAAATTCAATATATTTAGACTGGTTGACTGAATTTGATCCTCTGTGTGTCTCTCTGTGCATGTGTGTTTCCATATGTGTCCATATTTGTGATTGTGTCACTGTTATACTTTTTTTTTGCTGATTTTTTTCATTTAACAATTACATTTGAGGGACCCTTAGCATGTTCAGGATTCTTTCAGCTGTCCATTTTGCTTTTCCAATTTTTCTATTTAAGTTATTACTATTGTGTTGAGTCATATCATTTCTGCTGCTTTTCAGTATTTGTGCTAAATACAGCATTTCTGCAAAATCATACTATGTCTGCTATTTTATGAGATTTGTGCTAAATACAGCATTTCTGCTAAATCATACTCTTTCTGCTATTTCATAAGATTTGTACTAAATATAGTGTTTCTGCCAAATATAGTATTTCTGCTTAATTATAGTATTTCTGCCATTTTATAGTATTTGTGCTAAAACATAGTATTTCTACTAAATGTAGTATTTATGCTTAATCATACTATTTGTATATATTTCTGCCAGGACCCCAGGCAGCTAATCCTCTGTGAGGACTGATACATATAAAATTTACATATCAGGGCCTGCACGGCTTCCCAGCCAGCCAATCATATCTGAGGTCTGCCCTTTCTTCTCTCGTCATATCTCAGCGACAGATGTACAAAGAGCAATGCAAATCACAGTCAAAGTACACGAAAGTACGCTGATTCACCCAGTACAAGAATTATGCTTCTAGTGCACCTAGTTTTTGAGTTACACGACGTTTTGTAACTCCAAAAAACTGTCTTTTTCGCCTCTCACCGCAATCTAATTCTGACTGCTCATCACCCTGTTTTCCAGGCACGCGCTCTCTTTCCCAGTGGCGCAGTTGGTAATGACACAGGTCTGCAACCAAAGGTCGTGGGTTCAATTACACCTTGGGCAACATGTTTTTTTTCCCTACAAATTAATACACTATCACAGACCAGTAATTGATATTCATCATTTATTACAATTCTGCAAACTTTTATGATTTTAGCAGCTTTTCTAATATGGACTCAGATTCTTGTTAACACTCCATGGCACAAATACTCTTCCCTTTAGGCTCTGTGTATGTGTGTGTGTATCAATATTTCTCCCATTTTAAAGTATTACTCCTCCATAATTGTATTTCTGTTAAATCAAAGTACTTTTACTACATCTTAGTACTTCTGCTCAATCATAGTATTTCTGCTAAATCATAGTATTTTGCCAAATTATGGTTTTTGTGCCAAATCATAACATTTGTTTTATGTTACAGTATTACTACTAAGTGGAGGAATTTCTGTCATGTTACAGTATATGTGCTGATTACAGTATTTCTGCTAAATCATAGGATTTCTACTATATTATATTTTTCTTTCTAAATATAGCATTTCTGCTATATAATTGTATTACTGCTATGTTATAATATTTGTGCTAAACCAGAGTATTTCTGCTGAAACATAGTATTTCTGCGAATGATAGTATTTCTGTCAAATTACAGTATTTTTGCTAAAACATAGTATTTTTAAAAAAATTTTCAATATTAATAGTAAATTACAGTGTCTCTGGTAAATCGCAGCATTTCTGCTATGTTGTACTGTTTTTCTAAATCATAGTATTTCTGTAATGTTAAGAATGTTTGCCTAAATATATTCTTTCTGTTATCTTATACTATTTCTCCTAAATTCTTGTATTTTTGAGAAGTTATCGTGTTTCTGGTAAGTTACAATATTTCTGCTAAGTTCTGCTATGCTATTGTATTTCTGCCAAGTATTATGTTTCCTCTAAGATATTGCAGTTCTGCTAAGTTACTACATTTTAGCAAAGTTCCTTTCTTCTGCAAAGTTTTTACAAATTCTGCAACTTTTCAGCTTTTTCTGCTGTTTCAGCAGACAGCTTCAGCATTACAGCATCCACACTGCATTTTCGCAGGAAATGCAAATTTTTCTAGTTGTGTGGATGCTTTAAGCATCCACACTATTGAGTTCCTGTTTCTCTTTATTCTTTATACTTTATTATTATTCTAGTTGCCACTTTTCACTTTTTTGGCACTTAACTACTTCCACAATTTTCAGCCGATTTTCACCGTTCAAATTTTAAACTATTCTGCTATTTCTGCTAATGATCGCTATATCTTTTGGTGTTTATTACTGTTATACTTTTTAAAATATTCCACTTTTTTCCTTTAATTTGTCCCATTGAAATGAATGGGAAACTTCTGCAATTCTGCTAAATTTTGCTTGTTTTTGAAACTTAACTACTTTTTCCTACTTTCACGTAGAACAACCATTCAAACTTTAAAATGTTCTCAAATTATTGGGCTATTCAGGAATAAATCAGATTTTTCAAATCTTTTACCGTTTTATTTTTATGCCTCTTAAAGTTTTGAGTTGGAAAATTGTGATTTTTCACAAAATACATGCGTTGTTATGGTTGCTATGCACTTGGCTTCCAGTGTGCCACTGTAGGTTTCGCAGTCTTCTCTTCATGTCCGAACAACTTCTTGCTACTTGCTCAATTTTCACTCAACTTCCACAAATTATACATCAAAACGTAGGTATTTTTGCTGGCTTTCCGAAAATGTCACCATCATTGTTGTGAGACTTATAGAATTTTGGCAAATCTCCTCAGAGCAACACAAAGTCTGAAAACTCTCCATAGAAAGTCAATGGAGAGTTTGTTCAAAATCACCGCTTGATTTTTGTAATGAGAGGCATATTCGAATCGTCATATCTCCTTAACGAAGCGAAGTTAAAACATGAGGCTTGTCCCAGTATATCTTCAGACACTCCTGACGCTCACAATTCAAGAATTTTTTTCTCACCTATTACCGTTCTGAGATGAGTTACACTTGTTTGAGC
Organism: Oreochromis niloticus; assembly: GCF_001858045.2. Lineage (NCBI taxonomy): Eukaryota > Metazoa > Chordata > Actinopteri > Cichliformes > Cichlidae > Oreochromis > Oreochromis niloticus. The sequence continues at coordinate 3,841 of NW_020327654.1, forward strand.
GTAGGAAATTCGTCCCTCGCTCAGATTTCTTCAGATTTCAAACTCTGGAAATGAACCACTTTTTTCTCTCGTCATAACTTTTGTTGGATTTCCACAGAGACCTGAAAATTTCCATGATTGTTCACCAAAGCCTGCTGTCTCTTACGGTGAAAAAATGATATTGATACTCCAAATAGATTTAGAGTTAGAAAGCGTTGTTTGAGGGCAAGTCAAGGCAGTTTTTGCTTTGCTCTACTCAGTTATGGTGCATTAGAAGTCAAATATCTTTAATAATTCATATTTTAATGATACATTGTCAACACTTTAAGATTCCCCCATCTCTTCTGAACAAAACGGTGTAAGAATGACCGTTCTAGCCCCTATAGTTGGGAAATTATGGTCATTTGTTTGAGGGGAGTCGTCATTATGAGAAATAGACTGCAAAAATCCTGTGTCTCTCTGTGCTGCATGCACCTGTTTTGGCGGGAAAAAGTGCACAGGCTCTCTGATTGGTGGATTCAAATTCAGCAGCTCCCAGGCTGCTTGACTGAGCTAGAAACTTACTTCTCTCTCCCTGTGTGTGTGTGTGTGTGTGTGTGTGTGTGTGTGTGTGACAGAGAGAGAGAAAGAGAGGGCGAGACAGAGTTTTTATGGAGCATCTTATTGTATGATTTAAATTCAATATATTTAGACTGGTTGACTGAATTTGATCCTGTGTGTGTCTCTCTGTGCATGTGTGTTTCCATATGTTTCCATATTTGTGATTGTGTGACTGTTACACTTTTTTTGCTGAGTTTTTTTTTCATTTAACAAGTACATTTGAAGGACCCTTAGCATGTTCAGCATTTTTTCAGCTGTCCAATTTGCTTTTCCAATTTTTCTGTTTAAGTTATTACTATTGTGCTGAATCATACTATTTCTGCTATTTTATAAGATTTGTGCTAAATATAGTATTTCTACCCAGTATAGTATTTCTGATTAATTATAGTTTTTCTACCAAATCATATTACAGTATTTTTGTTTTTTATACCATTTTTATAGGATTTTTATATTGCTTAATATAGTATTTCTGCTTTTTATAGGATTTGTGCTTAATATAGTATTTCTGCTTTTTATAGGATTGTGCTTAATACAGTATTTCTGCTAAATGTAGTATTTATGCTTAATCACACTATTACTATATATTTCTGCCAGCTTCCCAGCCAGCCAATCATATCTGAGGTCTGCAGTTTCTTCTCTCGTCATATCTCAGCGACGGATGTACAAAGAGTAATGAAAATCGCAGTCAAAGTACACCAAAGTCCGCTGATTCACCCAGTACAAGAATTATGCTTCTAGTCCACCTAGTTTTGGAGTTACACGACGTTTTGTAACTCCAAAAAACGGCGCTCTTTACCTCACACCGTGATCTAATTCTGACTGCTCATCACCCTGTTTCCCAAGAGCTCACTGTCTTTCCCAGTGGCGCAGCTGGTAATGACACAGGCTGCAACCCAAAGGTCGCGGGTTCAACTCCACCTTGGACAACATGTTTTTTGCCCTACAAATTAATACACTATCACAGACCACTAATTCATATTCATCATTTATTACAATTCTGAAAACTTTTTACCAGCTTTTCTAATATGGACCTCACATTCTTCTTAACACTCCATGGCACAAATACTCTTCCCTTTAGGCTCTGTGAATGTGTGTGTGTATCAATATTTCTCCCATTTTAAAGTATTACTCCTCCATAATTGGATTTCTCTTAAATCAAAGTACTTTTACTACATCTTAGTACTTCTGCTCAATCATAGTATTTCTGCTAAATCATGGTTTTTGTGCAAGTCATCAGAATCACGTTTATTGGCCAAGTATATGTGCATACAAATACAAGGAATTTGGTTCCGGTAGATGGTGGCTCTCGAGCACAGCAATGTAAATCTCACACACACACACACACACACACACACACACACACACACGCACACACACACACGTATCTATATATACATTACACATGCATACACATACATACACAAAGCTGTGTAAACCAACTATAAATAACTAATCTAAACGTATATACATAAAATACAGAAATGAAATGAGGTGGAATGAATACTACAGAATGTACATAAGGTGCAGTTGCAGTCTGGCAGTGGGAGCAGTGTGACAGTTCAACTGTTTAGAAGGGAGATGGCGAGGGGAAAGAAACTGTTCCTGTGTCGGGTGGTCCTGGTCTGCAGGCTTCTGTACCGTCTGCCAGAGGGCAGCAGATCAAAAAGTCTGTGTCCAGGGTGTGAGGGGTCTGTGATGATTTTCCCTGCCCGTTTCCCGGTTCTTGAGAGGTACAGATCCTGGATGGAGGGCAGGGGGGCGCCGATGATCCTTTCTGCTGCCCGTACAGTCCGCTGCAGTCTGCACCTGTCCTGTTTAGTGGCTGCACCATACCAGACTGTGATGGAGGAGCACAGGACAGACTCAATGACTGCAGTGTAGAACTGGATCAGCAGCTCCTGTGGAAGACTGTACTTCCCCAGTTGTCTCAGGAAGTACATCCTCTGCTGGGTCTTTTGAGGATGGAGTTGATGTTGGTCTCCCACTTCAGGTCCTGGGAGATGGTGGTACCCAGCAACTTGAAGATCTCCACAGTCGACACAGGGCTGTCTGATATGATGAGGGGGGGCAGAGTTGAGGGATGTCTCCTGAAGTCCACTGTCATCTCTACAGTTTTAAGAGTGTTCAGCTCCAGATTGTGCTGACTGCACCAGAGTACCAGCCGCTCAACTCATCATAACATTTGTGTTATGTTATAGTATTACTACTAAGTGGAGGAATTTCTGTCATGTTACAGTATATGTGCTGATTACAGTATTTCTGCCAAATATAGTATTTCTGATTAATTATAGTTTTTCTACCAAATCATATTACAGTATTTTTGCTTTTTATACCATTTTTATAGGATTTTATATTGCTTAATATAGTATTTCTGCTTTTTATAGGATTTGTGCTTAATATAGTATTTCTGCTTTTTATAGGATTTGTGCTTAATACAGTATTTCTGCTAAATGTAGTATTTATGCTTAATCACACTATTACTATATATTTCTGCCAGCTTCCCAGCCAGCCAATCATATCTGAGGTCTGCAGTTTCTTCTCTCGTCATATCTCAGCGACGGATGTACAAAGAGTAATGAAAATCGCAGTCAAAGTACACCAAAGTCCGCTGATTCAACCAGTACAAGAATTATGCTTCTAGTCCACCTAGTTTTGGAGTTACACGACGTTTTGTAACTCCAAAAACGGCGCTCTTTGCCTCTCACCCCGATCTAATTCTGACTGCTCATCACCCTGTTTCCCAAGAGCTCACTGTCTTTCCCAGTGGCGCAGCTGGTAAGGAAATTATAGCCATTTGTTTGAGAGGAGTCCTCACTATGAAAAATAGACTGCACAAATCCTGTCTCTGTGCTGCGTGTGTAAAAACAGGTGCACCTGTTTTGGCGGGAAAAAGTACATAGCCTTTCTGATTGGTGGATTCAAATTAAGCAGCTCCAGGCTTTTTGACCCACCTAGAAACATACAGGAAACACTGTATGTACAGCCCCTGTTTGTTCACTTGCTTCTGCTGCTGCTGCGTGTGTGTGTGTGTGTGGTGTGTGTGTGTGTGCGTGTGTGTGTGTGTGTGTGTGTGTGTCTGTATGACAGAGAGAGAGAGAGAGAGAGCCTTTTTATGGGTGTATCTTATTGTGTGATTTAAAATCAATATATTTACACTGGTTGATTGAATTGGATCCTGTGTGTGTCTCTGTGCATGTGTGTTTCCATATATGGGGGCGATCGTGGCTCAAAGTTGGGAGTTCGCCTTGTAATCGGAAGGTTACCGGTTCGAGGCCCGGCTCGGACAGTCTCGGTCGTTGTGTCTTTGGGCAAGACACTTCACTGGTTGTCTACTGGTGGTGGTCAGAGGGCCCGGTGGCGCCAGTGTCCAGCAGCCTTGCCTCTGTCAGTGCGCCCCAGGGTGGCTGTGGCTACAACGTAGCTTGCCATCACCAGTGTGTGAATGGGTGAATGACTGGATATGTAAAGAGCTTTGGGGTCCTTAGGGACCATAAAAGCGCTATATAAATACAGGCCATTTACCATGTCCATATTTGTAATTGTGCAAGTTATTACTATTATGCTAAATTACAGTATTTCTGCTACTTTTCGGTGTTTGTGCTAAATACAGTATTTCTGCTAAATCTTAGTATTATTGCTTAATCATATTATTTGAGCAAAATCATAGTATTTGAGCATATTCTTTCTATTTGTGCCATAGCATAATATATTTGCTGAATTACAGCATTTCTGCTATGTTGTAGTATTTGTCCTAAATCACAGTATTTGTGCAATGTTTAGGTATTTTTGTTTAAATAAAGTATCTATGTAATCTTGTACCATGTTTGCTAAAATCCTGTATTTCTGAAAAGTTATCTTGTTTCTGCTAAGTTACAATATTTATTCTAATTTCTGCTGCTAAGTTCTGCTATGTTATTGTATTTCTGCCAAGTATTATGTTTTCTTTACGTTATTGCAGTTCTGCTAAGTAATTACATTTTTGCTAAGTTCTTATGCTTCTGCAAAGTTATTACAATTTTTTGCAAAGGTTTTACAACTTCTGCAACTTTTCAGCTTTTTCAGCTAGTTTCAGCTGACAGCTTCAGCTTTACAGCATCCACACTGCATTTTCGCAGGAAATGCAAATTTTTCTAGTTATTATTATTCTAGTTGCCACTTTTTGCACTTTTTTTGGCACTTTTCTACTTCCACAATTTTCAGCCGATTTTCACCGTTCAAATTTTAAACTATTCTGCTATTTCTGCTAATGTGCGCTATGACTTTTGGTATTTTAACTCTTATACTTTTAAAATATTAAGCTTTTTTCCTTTAATTTGTCCCATTGAAATGAATGGGAAACTTCCGCAATTCTGCTAAAACTTGCTTGTTTTTGAAACTTAACTACTTTTTCCTACTTTCACGTAGAACAACCATTCAAACTTTAAAATGTTCACAAATTATTGGGCTATTCATGAATGATTCAGCTTTTCATATCTTTACAGTTTTACTTTTATCCTCTTAAAGTTTTGAGTTGCAAAATTGTGATTTTTCAGAAATACATGCGTTGTTATGGTTGCTATGCACTTGGCTTCCACTGTGCCACTGAGGTTTCGCAGTCTTCTCTTCATGTCCGAACAACTTCTTGCTACTTGCTCAATTTTCACTCAACTTCCACAAATTATACATCAAAACGTAGTCATTTTTGCTGGCTTTCCGAAAATGTCACCATCATTGTTGTGAGATTTATAGAATTTTGGCAAATCTCCTCAGACCAACACAAAGTCGCAAAACTCTCCATAGAAAGTCAATGGAGAGCTTGTTCAAAATCATCGCTTGATTTCTGTAATGAGAGGCATATTCGAATCGTCATATCTCCTTAACGAAGCGAAGTTAAGACATAGGCTTGTCCCAGTATATCTTCAGACACTCCTGACGCTCACAATTCAAGAATTTTTTCTCACCTATTACCGTTCTGAAATGAGTTAGACTTGTTTGAGGGTAGGAAATTCGTCCTTCGCTCAGATTTCTTCAGATTTCAAACTCTGGAAATGAACAACTTTTTCTCTCGTCATATCTTTTTTTGGATTTCCACAGAGACCTGAAAATTTCCATGATTGTTCACCAAAGCCTGCTGTCTCTTACGGTGAAAGAATGATATTGATACTCCAAATAGATTTAGAGTTAGAAAGCGTTGTTTGAGGGCAAGTCAAGGCAGTTTTCGCTTGCCTCTACTCAGTTATGGTGCATTAGAAGTCAAATATCTTTAATAATTCATATTTTAATGATAAATTGTTAACACTTTAAGATTCCCCCATCTCTTCTGAACAAAACGGTGTAAGAATGACCGTTCTAGCCCCTACGGTTAGGAAATTATGGTCATTTGTTTGAGGGGAGTCGTCATTATGAGAAATAGACTGCAAAAATCCTGTGTCTCTCTGTGCTGCGTGCACCTGTTTTGGCGGGAAAAAGTGCACAGGCTCTCTGATTGGTGGATTCAAATTCAGCAGCTCCCAGGCTGCTTGACTGAGCTAGAAACTTACTTCTCTCTCCCTGTGTGTGTGTGTGTGTGTGTGTGTGTGTGTGTGTGTGTGAGTGTGTGTGAGTGTGTGACAGAGAGAGAGAGAGAGAGAGAGAGAGAGAGAAAGGCTTGTTATGGGATGATCTCATTGTAAGATTTAAATTCAATATATTTAGACTGGTTGACTGAATTGGATCTTGTGTGTGTGTGTGTGTGGTGTGTGTGTGTGACAGAGAGGGAGAGAGAGAGAGAGAGAGAAAGCCTTTTTATGGGATGATCTCATGTAAGATTCAAATCAATATATTTAGACTGGTTGATTGAATTGGATCTTGTGTGTGTGTGTGTGTGTGTGTGTGTGTGTGTGACAGAGAGAGAGAGAGAGAGAGAGAGAGAGAGAAAGCGTTTGTATGGGATGATCTCATTGTAAGATTCAAAATCAATATATTTAGACTGGTTGACTGAATTGGATCTTGTGTGTGTGTGTGTGTGTGTGTGTGTGTGTGGTGTGTGTGACAGAGAGAGAGAGAGAGAAGAGAGAAAGGCTTGTTATGGATGATCTCATTGTAAGATTTAAATTCAATATATTTAGACTGGTTGACTGAATTGGATCTTGTGTGTGTGTGTGTGTGTGTGTCTGTGTGTGTGTCTGTGTGATTTAAATTCAATATGTTAGACTGGTTGACTGAATTTGATCCTGTGTGTGTCTGTCTGTGCACGTGTGTTACCATATGTGTACATATATGTGGTTGTGTGACTGTTATACTTTTTTTTGCTGGTTTTTTTCTCATTTAACAATTACATTTGAGGGACCCTTAGCATGTTCAGCATTTTTTCAGCTGTCCATTTTGCTTTTCCAATTTTTCTATTTAGGTTATTACTATTGTGCTAAGTCATAGCATTTCTGGCTGCTTTCCAGTATTTGTGCTAAATACAGCATTTCTGCTAAATCATACTATTTCTTCTATTTCATCAGATTTGTGCTAAATATAGTGTTTCTGCTACAGATAGTATTTCTGCCAAATATAGTATTTTTGATTAATTATAGTTTTTCTACCAAATCATAGTACAGTTTTACTGCTTTTTATATGGCTTCTAAGACAACCAATCATATCCGAGGGCTTGCACATTCAAATTTGCATATTGTTGCCTTCATGGCTTCCCAGCCAGCCAATCATATCTTAGGCCTTGCACATTCAAATTTGCATATTGGGGCAATCATGGCTTCTAAGACAACCAATCATCTATGTCCTATATCTATGATGTTTCATATTTTTATTTTAAATGGTCAACATTTCAAGATTCTCCCATGTCTTCTGAACACAACGTCTAAGATTGACCGTTGTAGCCCCTACGGTTAGGAATTTATGGCTGTTTGTTTGAGGGGAGTCCTCACTATGACAAATAGACTGCAAAAATCCTGTCTCTCTCTGTGCTGTAAAAGCCTGCACTTGGTGCACCAGTTTTGGCAGGAAAAAGCACACAGCCCCTCTGATTGGTGGATTCAAATTGAGAATCTCACAGCTGTTTGACTGACCTAGAAACATGCTGTTAACAGCCCTTGTTCACTTGCTGATGCTATGTGTGTGTGTGTGGCGCATGTGTGTGTCAGCCTGAGTGTGTGTGTGTGTGTGTGTGTGTGAGAGAGAGAGAGAGAGAGAGAGAGAGAGAGAGAGAGAGAAAGACACACACAAAGCCCTTTTTAGGGCAGCATCTCATTGTTGGATAAAAATATAATATATTCAGACTGGTTGACTGGCATAGACCTTGTGTGTGTGTCTCTCTCTGTACATTTGTGTATCCATATTTGATTTTGTGTGTATTTGTTGATTTGTGTATCCATATTTAATTTTGTGTGTAACTGTTGGCTTTCTATTTGATTTCTAAATGTATTTTTATTTTATTTTTTCACAGGTGAACAAAATTAGTTTTGAGCAAACATAACCATGTTCCTTTTATTCAGCTTGTCATTTTACCTTTCCATATTTTCACTTAAGTTATTACTATTCTGCTCAATCATAGTATCTGTTCTAAATCATTGTTATTGAGCTATATTGTAGGATTTCTGCTAAATCATAGTATTTCTACTATATATTTCTTTCTAAATATATCATTTCTGCTATAGAGTAGTATTTCTGTAAGTTTAAGAATGTTTGGCTAAATATATTCTTTCTGTTATCTTATACTATTTCTCTGAAATTCTTGTATTTTGGGAAGTTATCGTGTTTCTGGTAAGTTACATATTCTGCTAAGTTCTGCTATGCTATTGTATTTCTGCCAAGTATTATGTTCCTCTAAGATATTGCAGTTCTGCTAAGTTACTACATTTAGCAACGTTCCTTTGCTTCCGCAAAGTTTTTACAATTTCTGCAACTTTTCAGCTTTTTCAGCTAGTTTCAGCTGACAGCTTCAGCGTTACAGCATCCACACTGCATTTTCGCAGGAAATGCAAATTTTCTAG
>NW_020327655.1:0-11830 GCF_001858045.2 Oreochromis niloticus
AAGCGCTTTACACTACATTCAGTCATTCACACACTGGTGATGGCAAGCTACATTATAGCCACAGCTGCCCTGGAGCACACTGACAGAGGCGAGGCTGCCGGACACTGGCGCCACCAGGCCCTCTGACCACCACCAGTAGGCAAACATGGGGTTAGTATCTTGCCCAAGGATATTGGCATGCAACCTGGAGCAGCCTGGGATCGAACCACTGCCCTTCTGGTTAGTGGCTGACCTGCTCTGCCACCTGAGCTACAGCCACCCCAAAAATAGAAAGATAAGCTCTGGCAGACTTGGTTCTGTGGTAGGTCTTAAAGGGTTAATACTAAAACAAACATGAAAAGAAGGTAAATTATTCCCTCCAAACAAAATGTATAAATTCTAAACGTGCTAATCAGTGCGTGCATGATTACATTGCTCTACCATCAAAAAGTCACCTGTGCGAATATCATCGGTTATTGGACTGGCAGTTGTCAGCTGGGAAATTTTTACATATCACCCAACCTTATCATGAGTCTCTTTAAAATCTTAAATATCAATGTATGTAAGTGCCCTAACAATTGATTTTGAGATATAATTATCAGATGTGGGACACATCAGATATTCTCTGCAGTGGGAGCTCAAAAGCTTATATGGCTTTTTATTCTTTTACAGCTTCTCACATGGTGCGAACTATAGTGAGCTCTCAGTCCATCCCTATTCCCCAGACAGCTGCAGACTGTCCTGGAAGGACCAGACAGGCCTCAGAATGTGTAAGTACAACAGTTAACCTTCCACACTACGCTTTCAAAATTATCACTGACACTGGCTACCACAGATGTGACAGAAGTTCGTAAGTGATGCATATTCACCACTGAGATGTGATTTTCTTTTTTTGTGTACCAATTCCAGTTCTGAGAACTATAAAAGTGGCAGCATGTAACAACATGTGATCAGCTTTTCTTCAGCATAGTTTTATTTTCATAATGAGGGAAGTTATTAAACTTTGCAATGTCTCTCAAACTACTCTAGGTCATAGGATCTTCTCTCACTTAAACAACTGAAAATTAAGTGCATCCTTCTGGAAAGAGATGCAAATAATTAACAGAAAATGAGTTTTACTGGGCATATTCAGTTAGTTTCATTTATACAGCGCCAAATGACAATAAGAGTTGAATCAAGGCAGTTTATATTGTAGGTAAAGAACCTACAATAATCCCAGCAATTGTGTTTTGCCATAAAAATAAAACAGATTGTAGTTAGTTTGAATTATGAATGAATTTAAGAAAACATGTTCCAAAATGTCTTCACTTTTATATCTGAATTCGATAAATCATGAACAAATAAAATTAGAACTTATTTGCACATCAGTTGTTCAGATTGCTGATTTTTAACTTCTTCCTTTTTTGTTTTCTTTCTTCCTAATAGTCTGATAGTCGTCAGACTCCACCCTACTCACCACAGCCCACTGCTGTCCCCCAAGTTCCACCCACTCCTCCAGTTCTCCTCAGCCCTCCCACACTAAGACCAATTCTGCTGGTCCCCTCAAGCAGTCTGCACATCCCCAGGTCCCGCTCTCTCTCCTTAGCTTTCCTACCTCCCACCCAAGCCAGTATCACCCAGGTGCACTCACTGCACTGGGACTTCTTCCCACCCACCAGCACCAGTCACACCAGTCCCAGGGGCAGTCTACTCACCCAGTCCACCTCCCCTCCACCTCCTGGCCCATCCACGGACCAGTCCTCACCTCGTCCTCTCCCACTGCCCCCTCTCCGCCTGGCATGAAATTCGCCCTGCGATCAGCGTCCGGGAACGGGAGTCCCACAGGTTCAGGTGGAAACCCCAGCCCCATGAATCTGAATGACCCCAGCATAATATTCGCCCAGCCGGCGGGGAGACAGCTGGGCATCAGCGGGCCAGGACGGGAAGGACACTGGCACAACCACTTGGCACAGCCTGGGTCACTCATGGGCAATGGCACTGTAGTCAAGTCAGGTATTCACTGGGTGATTTGGGGACACCGTCCATCTGTGTGGGATTCTGTCTCTATCTTTAGCTTTAAATAAAAGCATCAAACCATTTCTTACTTTATTACACCATCACCTGACTCTTGTGCTCATGTATAGCTGCTTTAGAGTCTGCACTTTCTTTACAGAGAAAATCAAGGAATTATTTCATTCAGAAGTAAATCTGGAGTTTTTGTTCCAGGATGATGTTTCGGATTTAGGTTGTGTGTGCCTTAGGGAACTGCAGATCCCCGTCACAGCTAGGCGAGGCTAAAGGAAATGGTGCAAATGTTGAGGAAAAGTTACCAAACCCTCATGAAACCCTTGATTGTTTCTTGACCCTGACAATTTAAAAATGTTAGTGAAAAGAACGAGCTACACTGGAGCGACAGTCTGCCCGAGCTCTGAGGCTTGTCGGTGTCAGTTTCATACGCTACCAGCTGTTTTAGTTTGTATTTAGTTGTTTTTTTTTTTTAATTTTTCTATGATATTATAATAGTCAAAAGAATTTCATAAATTTTAATGATTTTATTTGTAAATGGATCGAATTTATGCAAGTAGTCAGCATTTTCAGTGTTGACCCTTCTGCAGTTCCCTGTGGCATGCTGATTCCAGCTCCTGATTACTACCTTATGGGTGCTGCACCCACAAAACACAGTTTGATTTGCAAAATGTGGACCAGGATTAAAATTCTTACCGGTACTGATTGTCTCTTTTGACAGTTAAAGAAAGATTTTTTTCCCCTTTGTCTACAGAGTCTGGCCATCCGGCTTCGTTTGTAGCTGTGAGCCAAGGCTCTCGGTTATGGGAGCACAATAAAACCCCTCAGTACACTCTGTCTCCATCCTGGCCCTACAGAATGCCCCAGAACTACATCCAGCAGGGCAACGGAGGCTACCAGCATGGTAAACCCTTTGTGGCCCAAGGTTAGATATGATGAACAGCAATGTTTTTTTTATTACTTTTGGAAAAGAGACACAATTTTTTTTTTCTAAGGGATTTCTTTTCTTTTTGTTTAGGTTCTATGATGCATCCGAATCCCAACTTCCCACTGGTCCCTCATGTCCGGCATCCAGTGAATTTGAATTTCATCCAACAGAAGAAGTAAACTGGCATCTTTTTTTAATCAGGCTTATGGTCAGTAAAACAACGCATAAAGCATCATTTGATCACAAGACGATTTTTAAAATGAATTTTATCATTTTTGTACAGTTTTTAAGTTTTACTTTTTGTGTCATTACATTGATTTGTGATACAAATGTCAAATATTTTAATACCCCCGTTTTTGAGGGGGTCCAAAAAAGTGTTTTTATTTTATGTGTAAAGTAAGGAGGACAAATGTAAACCTTTATTTTTATTAGCTTTATTCATACTTTGCTTGCCACAAGATGAAGGCTTTGAATAGATGTTTGTTTTAAAAACAATCTAACATGTCACCCTAAGTATGTAGTGCCAAAAGCATTGATAGCAAGAAAAAAGGGGGAAAGTCTTAAATAATAATTAAAAAAAAAAGCTATAAAAAAATAAAGAAAAAAGCAAACCGCTTCACTGTGTCCTGTGTGTTCATTTCTCTTATCAATACTCCAGCATACTAGGTATGATCTAGTTTGCATTTGTACTTTGGTCATTAGAACTCAGACTACAAGCAACGACTGCATTGAGTCCATGTGGCGAGCAGAAGATTTGCTGAAATTGAATATTTCCTACCATCCAGGTACACTGGCTCCACTGAAAGCCCCCAAAAACGTTTGCATCCAGATGCTTAGTGGACTAGTACACATTGTAACATGAATATTAAGAGTTCTTTTATCTTTCTAATCACCTGTGCTGATGTTTCTGGGATACTCTAGAGAGTAGAAGCAGTAATGTGTACGACGTATATTAAAGATGCCCGTTGAAGAGATTTCTGTAGTCGAGTACAGATGTGACTTAAGTCTACATTCTTTCTAATGGCAAAAAGAAAGCAATAGTGCTGTTTTCACAAACCGGAACAAGGTCCTCAAAGTGTTTTAGAACACTAAGATAACAATTTTACAACAGCAATTTCCGGCTGTTACAGTTGATTCAGTGAGCAGACCCTGCCTCTAAAGGCATGCACAACTAACCACAGCAGCACTGTGATCTAATCTTGCATTAATGTGATAAGTCCCACTTGATTTGAGATCGACCGCTGCTCTGAATCACTTTTGAATTAACATTCCGAGTATTTTCTTCTCCACTTTTTGTGGTTACAGCCCTGATGCACTTTTTCTGCTCTGTATCGATATAATCCAATAGGAAGGGAGCCAAATCCTTGTAATTATAATACAACATGGAAAAAATGAGCAAAGAAATAGGTAAAAATTATAATTGCAATGTGTCAAACCTCAGTATACGGCAGTGGTTAATGCTTTGGTGTTTCTTTATTGTAATTTAAAATGGTTTGGTACACACCACTTGTTAACTCTCCTTGGAGAAGGGTCTTATGGCACAGTTGCAAAATGTGTCAGAATGGCTGACAAAAAGACTGTAGCCATTAAAATAATAAAACAGGAGAACCCAAAAGATCCATTAGAAAACCAAGATGTAAAAACTGCTCCCTAGAATTTAAATTAGAAAGTTGTGTGCAGTGGATGTAAGGACTGTACAGAAATGCAGAGTCATGGAGTTAAACATACCTGCATGGTGATGGTACCAGGCATTTACTGACAGTGGACCTCTATGTCTTGAGTTTGAATATCTTGAAAAAAGTCTTTTTGACTTTATGAAAAAAAGAAATTTCAAACCACTGAGTGTAAAGGCAATTTGTCCCGTCATTGTGCGGGTGTTAACTCCATGTTTCTCTACATTTACCTCAAGTCTACTGGAACAATACACGCAGATCAGAAATTAGAGAATGTAATCTTGGTAACGCGTCAACAAGCGCCTTACTGAATTAAAGTAATTGACTTCAAAACATTAGGCTCTATAGGTTCTCTGGTGTCTTCCGCAGTCTGACCAGTGATGACATGTATATTGTCCTTCAGTGATGCCACCACTGCATGTCATTAATGTTTGTCTTCTCTCTCCGACAGTTTGTGTTTTGTCCTCGTCCTATACTCTCCTTATCCCCCTACAACTGGTTGCAGCAGATGGTCACCTCTCCATGTTGAAAGGGTTTTTCCTTCCTACTGTCGCCAAAGCGCTTGCTCATAAGGGGTCATATGATTGTTGGGTTTTTCTCTGTATCTATTATTGTATGATCTACTGTGCAATATAAAGCGCCTTGAGGCGACTGCTGTTGTGATTTGGCGCTATATAAATAAAATTGAATTGAATTGAAATTCAAAGACAGTGAAAGTTTTTCAAAGAATAAGTCAAATAATTCTAGAAAGCCCATGTGACCTGTGAAAGACCTCTGCACAAGTGTGTACATTTTAATTGTATTTTATTTATTTATTTGTTAATAGTTATCCCCCACCTAATAAAAATGAAAATGTGCTCTTTTTCTGTACAAAGTAAAATGTAAAATCTTCTTTTACTGGAATCATTATCTAAAGGGCTTTCACTTTGACACAGCAGTCCTTTTCTGAAACAAGTGTAGTAGTACACGCAGTATCAGTGAAAACAGGTGGGACAAGACTTTTAGGAACTAGGACAAGTCATTCTGGCACAGCATCGAAATCTTTTGAATACTTTGGTAGACACAGTGTCAAATTTGTCATTTTGACAAAGATGACTTATTCACTGACACCAAAACTTCATTCAGTCACATGATTTAAAGGTACTCGGTTAGTTACGGACTTCTGCATTTTCACTATAGTGTTTTGCTGGATGCATGAGCTCTTGTGAATAATGGACTTTTCTGCATGTGATTCGAATGAAATATTTTCATCAGTGTCCTGAAACATTTGCAATCACTAACATCTAACAAGAAACAATTTGCTTTCAAGGATTTTACATCCTGTTTTGAAAACATATTGTCTTTTGAGAAAGCCAGAAAAAACTAAAAGCGTGCTCAGCCATTCTCTCTGTCTCTCTGTGCATGTGTCCGTATGTGTATGAACCACATCTTGTGTTTCAGGGGCGGGTCCTTCTTTTGCTTCCCACCCTTCAGTCCTGCACACCTGGGTTGATGAACTCACCTGTTTGTAATGATGTGATTTGCTGCTCCCCGTTTAAGATGAAGGAAAACCTTAATTCGATGCCTGTCTGAACTGGAGCCTCAGAATGACTAACTGGGAATCCTCCTGCTGTCACACCTTGTTTTTCTTTTGCCACTTTGTAAATAAATGTGTTAACTTTTATTTCTCTGAGTCTGATTTCTGCTAAAATCTGTTTTAAATGGACCTTGACTGATTTTTTTTTATATAGTACCCAGTTTAAAACTGTTTCCAGGGTAAACAAAGACAAACTGTCCCTCATAATCAGATGACTGTGTGACCCTTAAAGAGGAAAAATCTGGAAATGCATCAGTGTAAAACTGAAACATTCAGGTGAATAAACAAGGAACAAAACCCATGCTTTACACACTTTCAGCGCTATATGATTGGGAACTCTTGCCACAGTGCATACTGTAAAAGCCAAGTTTGAAAGATAATTGGCAGCTCGGCCCTCATTTCTCTCATATTTTATAAAACTGTCTTTACGAAAGTTGTTGCTGGGTTCTAGGAACAAACCCACATCAAAGCCAGAAAAAGAGACAGTCAGATGATTGAGTCAGCACCACCTTTGTTTGGGTGTGTGTGTGTTTAATTCCAACAACTTTGCTTTGTGCCTTTGTTTTCACTTAGGAATAAGCATGTCTAACCACGGGGTTTGTTTGCGACCTGTGTGGTCGTCTGACTGCTCGTGTTCCTCGCTCTGCCTCACTTCTTTTTACAGATGTTGCTCAAACTACCAAAATAATAGACCCAAGTTGTAATAAAGCGGAACTACCCTTTAAAAGGAATTACGACAGCCGTGATTAAAATGTTTGCCAGGCTGTGTGTGCTTGCGGCTGTTGATAGTAGATGCTTATGTGTGTCTGTGTGTGTGAAAAAGAGCGACACTGCTGTTGAAGCATATGTGATTTAACAAACAAACAAACACGTGCATCTTATAATGGCTGGATGGATGGAGGCACAATTTCATTCACACCTGGTCGGTTTCTCCTTTTTGCACACCTATACACAGTCTCTCTCTCGCTCTCTCTCTCTCTCTCACACACACACACACACAAACACAGACCAATCTCCTCTCCACCGTAGTGGCCTGTTTATAACTTCACTTCTATATAAGGCAGCTTCACCTAGTAACTGCTGTTTGAGAATATGTGTGGCCCTGTGGCAATACAGGCTTTTTGGCCCACTGAATGCTAGCTCTGCTTTGCAGCATGACTGAGCAGCTGCGTAGGTCAAGGCAAGCGTTATGTGCAACATGCTCTCTGGCTTTGCTCATTTTTGTCTTCCCATTAATCTCTTCCAGGAGGAGGTTCTATATTAAGAAGGATTGAATCAAAATCTTGATTTTTCATGGATTTTCCTTCATTCCGAGTGAGTCACTGACCCACTTACACTCTCTTCTTCCCCAACAGCAAAAAGCAAAGCGGCATGTTTCATCCCTTTATCCCCCCACCCCGCCTTTCCTCCCTGTCCACTGTCTTCCGCTCCACGTGCAGGGCAGATGGTGCTCCGCTCCTATATTGGCTGCTATTTCCGGAAAAGTCTGTGGCTATAAGTGCGCCAGCTTGCGTGCGTATGCAGACTGCTCACTAACAGCCTGCCTGACGGGCCACAGAGCTGGATGTGTTGTGTCTGGATAGCTCGACAGCAGGACGGTAAATGGGTGGTGACGGGTTGAGAACAGATGACTGAGTGGCTAGCTCAAGCAGCCATGTTTGCTCCACTGACAGTTGCTGTCCCTCTCTTGGAGCCGGATACCACAATGAAAGATTAATCCAGGGGAACCCAGGACCAAATACAGGTGATTGTCTACTGGGCCATTGCTTCAGGCTGCAAAACCTCACCTGCCATCTGGTTATATAAATGTTATCATGGTGTTCCAAAATGTTGGAATTTGGAGTCACCACTTTTTATTTAATAGAATATTTAATCACTTAAAATCACTTCAATTTAAGGGAAAATATCATATTTTTGAAATACACTTTGATGAGAAGATTGATACAGTATGTCCGTTTATAAAAAATGGACTAGCATTATGACTGGAATCAGGGAAAAGCCATCCTGGATTTGTCTAAAATTGGCAGTGAGCACCTTTGTGTACCTCTAAATCTCTTTTACCAACCCAGGGTAATCTGGGACACAGAATAATCTTATAAACCATTTGTATATACAGTGGCTTAACATATTTATTAGACCACCTGTCATAAAAACAAGAATAGCAAACTGAAACCATTAAACACTCCTTAATCACACACAATAACCAAAAACATCTTCATATTTATATGACCTCTTGGCCCTGATAGAAGCTTGCATTCTTGCTGCCATTTTTTTATGCTGTTATTGACTTCCCAGAGACTTGCTTTGTCTGATCTGTCTTTGAATCCACTAAATCCCAAATCTGTTCAATAGGATTCAAGTCCAGACTTTGACCAGATTCCTTTTTCTTGGTCAAAAAGTCTCTGCACAGCTTTAAAGTAGGCTTGTGGTCACTGTTTTGTTAGTATGTGAACCCATGACCAATCATGTCCAGAAGATGTTTTGGTAGACTTTCTTCTTCATGACGCTATTACCCATGGTGTTCTCAGAAATGAAAAAGCATACTACAATGGAATCTCCATTGTGTTGTGTGTGCAATACATCTAGCATCAAAACCTTCTCAACTAAAGAATTCAAACTTGGATTCGTCTGTCCAGAGTGACTTCTTCCAGTAATCTACAGTCCAATATTTGTGCTATGTAGCAAATCTGAGGTGTTTCTGGATGCTCACGGGCCTCAATAATGGCTTCTTAGGTCTTCCTTTTGTCTCTGGAACTTATAATCTTGAGGTGCTTGACATCTTCTTCAGGCAACTTCCGTTTTGTGTCTCTTCCTTTGCAGATGCTGTAAATGCCAGTCTCAGTAATGGATTCCAAAACATACTAGACCACACTGTGAGAACAATTTATGTCAGGATGGTCTTCCAGAGTCACTTTTCACCATTTGGAACAGGAGTGTAAACATTTCTCCTCTGTGGTGTTCAGTGTTGGGGAGTAACGGAATACATGTACCGGCATTACGTATTTAAAATACAAAATATGAGTAACTGTATTCCATTATAGTTTAAAAAGTGGTATTCAGAATACTGTTACTTTGTTGAAATAAATGGATTACATGGAGGCCTTTTCCCGTTTCATATGTTAGGCTATGCCCTGTCTATTTTTGGTAATTCCACGCCAGTGGAAACCCAAACGAAACACGAATTAAGAGGCTCCAGTGCCTGTGTCTCAATCTCGCGGCCCATGTCACCTCTACTTGTGGCCGCATAATGACATGAAGAAATATTTTTAAAAATTATTATTCAAAAAATGACTGACCTGAAACGGTAGATGGAAGCATGTAAATATAATAATAACCACTGCAGCTGAAAAGAGTGCCTGACAAGCCCAGTTGTAAGTAAGCTATTAAGACTCGACTGTACGTGTTCATGTTTTCCTCCGAAACAATAAGCTCCATTGAAGCAGCCTTTCAACACCTCTCTCTGTCTCTTGCTAGCAAAGTTGACCCAGACAACAAAGCAAAGCTAGTTTTCGCCTATGAGCCCAACAGGGAACTTGACGTATTAGCCAGAGGTCCCTTTACTACGGTTCGAAGTCGCGGACCTGTTTTATATACGCGCGGAATAGTTTTCTATATGAGATTGCTGCAAAAAGTGCAGCCTTACTCAGTGTCCACCCTACTGTTACTCATTTTATATTAAGATTTAAAAATCTAGTTGCTATTGGTATGGCGAGTAGCCTTTAATAATAGTAATAAATCACACAGCAATAGTACATTCAGCTAGTTGTAAAAAGCACAACAATATATTAAGTAATCCAAAGTATTCAGAATATGTTACTCTCATTGAGTAATGTAACGGAATACGTTACAAAAAATGTATTTTGGGGCATATATTTTGTAATCTGTAGTGGAATACTTTTTAAAAGTAACTTCTTAACACTGGTGGTGTTTTATCTTAGCGCCAAACGGGATTCTTGGTTCCACACCTTTTTAATTTAAAACCAAAATGTAGCGATGACATAGAGAAGGCTGAAATGGATTTACAAAAGAGTGTTAGATTTGTCATTTTCATTATCAGTGTATGATAGTGCTTCAGATACTACTCTCTCAGTCACAGAGTAGATTCCTTTATCTGTTTTCCCCATAAAAATCATACCTTGGATCCCAGGGAAAGAGTGCAGGACTGAACAGGCAATTTCTAAAAATAGCAAAACACATTCAGAATACCCCAGTGCTGAGGGGGAAATGGTGTAACCATCTAGTATAATGTAAACCAGAAAATAGAACAAAAATATCACCTGTCTGACAAGTCTTGGTTTCCACTTGGCTCACCTGTCACCTAAGACCTGGAAAGTGGAGCTACAGTTCACACAGGCTTACCATATCAGAAGATAGACACAATAGAAGAAAATAGGACAAAATATCGCCTGGTCTGACAAGTCTTTGTTGCTGTTGCAAGATTCAGATGGTAGAGTTACAATTTGGCACAAATGGGACAAATGACTAAGGCCTCTGGAGCTATGTGTGGGTCATTAGCAGAAGATAAAAAGCTGAATGTGTGGTGTGTATCACACAAATTGTCATCAGCAAATGTAAAGATGCAGTAAAATTACATTTAAACCTTACATTAGAAACATTTGTCAAGTTGTGACAGGGATTTCGGAAAAATGAAAAGGTAGAGCTCTGCTACACTTTGGACATAAATGAAGACAGAAAATTAAACTGCAGCAACATTTGTAGGATTACTGAAGTTGGGTGGGCTAGCTGGCATGTAATGGTGTGCTATGTGGTGGCTAGCTACAGAGCTACGGTTAGGCTAATATAAATGTATTAGCACAGTGAAGCTGGAGGATGAACACTAACTTTTTCCCCTCAGTAAAAGTTAAGTTGAAAACTTAATGATCCTCAGCCTCATGTACTCATTCATATCTTGTTAGCAGCAGAGTGATTCTTTTTTGACCCGATTAAATATTTGATGTCTGGCAAACCGTGTGCTGCTGGGCTGTAGTTACATTGTACGATTTTAAAAACTTAAAACAAGCTTTAAAACATGGTAATAAAAACTTAGAGAGGCAAACAGTGATCACTGACTTTTTGTTAGGGGCTTGTTTAGATTAAATAAAACAACATACAAAGCATTAAAACATGTTAAAAAGAGAACAGCCTTAATAAACACAGGGTTCATAAGTCACCACTTAACTACTGTCCATCCCTGTCCATCCCTTTATGACTAGCATGTAGTCATACAGGATTTGTGGTCAGCAACAATACTGTATTTAAATATGTCTGTGAAGGTTCTCAGTGATCCAGGTCATCGTAGTCTAAGAAGCTTGGAAAAGAAAGCGTCTGGACTTCTTTAAGTTTCCTTGAAGACGTTTCACCTCTCATCCCAGAAGCTTCTTCGGTTCTAAGAGCAACTGATGGAGAGTCCCAGATTTTAAGCCCTATGGGAGTTTCTCCAAGACGGTCATGGACCCCCTATTGATCCTCTACCTAATCACATGAGCCAAGGTGTGAAAACAGGTGTGCGTCACAATCAGCCAAGGTTTCAGGTAAACCCATTGTGAAACCTAGCCCCACCCTATCATCTGATTTACTGAGGTCAAATGGCTCAGGATGTGAGTGGGCGTTAAGGCATCTGGGAAGGGATCTCAAAGGGTATTTAAACTATCTCATTGTACTAAAGTGACC
>NW_020327656.1:0-149175 GCF_001858045.2 Oreochromis niloticus
GTGGTAGTGAGACATACAATATATTTTATAACACTTACCCATACAGTTGACCATTTCTACTTGTAATGTTACCCAACTGGCATAACAGTTCATGCCATGCATGCATTGTAAAGTGAAATTAAAGTTCAGGTCACTAATGTCTTAACATTATATCTTTTTTGCCTGGGTTAGCAGACAGCACCAGCCAGCTTGTCCTTGAAACGGAGAATAGACCCACCTCCTTATGTCCTCCAGGCAGCAAGGTAAATTTAAAACGTGTTTCCTCCATTAAGGATTATAGTGGACAGTTACATACCATTAAATGTTAAAGACATATGGTTACATGTTAGCCTTATGCAAACAGTAAGAATTTTTGTCTCGCTTCTGTTAGTTTTGTTTAAAGTTACACTCACTTTCAAATTTCTTAGTAGTTATGCAAACAGCTGGAATTTTTTTTTATTGCTTTATAAGTTTGTAACCGCTACTGTTTCATGTTTTCTTTAAAGTATCCAGTGTTCATTCTATTTCAAATCTGTTAGTAGGTTTTCTAATTTTGATTAACTGTATTATCAGAGTTCAGAAACTCGTCCACCAGCAAAACGAGTCTGGGCAACTGATGATTCCACACGGCATCAAATTCTCCACCTAAAAAGGTATGTCTACAATGTCTCTAACAATTAGTATACATGTGATGTTTGCTGTATAATCACCGGGGTTGATATTTAGTCTTTCACCAAGTGTGCTTGCTAACTCGTACTAAATATACTAAAATGTTAGACTAAACATGTAATTTGTCAATTTCTTTCATCAGACTCCTAAAATGCAGACATCTCAACAGCTATTTCTGTCTGTCTGTTTAGCTATTTCTATATCTATTGTTCTGAAAAAACTTTTATACCATTTTATACTTAAAGCTTTAGATAAATTGACATCCACAGTGAAAAGCAGTGCAAATAAATACAAACATGATTTTGTGACACTCACCTTTTCTCAAGATGGATGTCAGTGTATTCTGTTTCAATCACATTTAACCTGTAACTGAATTTTGTGTCATTTCTTTACAAAACGTAAGACAACTATGAAACGTGTTTTTATGGCACATGTACAGAACCATCTGGTTTAATCTGAAATCAGTGAATGAATTACATCTAATTTAAGAGCATCTGAGATCCTCTTGCGAATAAACGTAAACGGATTTCCTTGATATATTGTATTTAGGCTGCAATTTAGTTGATGTTTGAAGCCTGCAGCAACCTAAAATAATGTGTTATACTGAAAGAAATTAACTGCTTTGAAAATATGAGGAGCAGAAGGTACAGGTATGACCTTTGTAAAAGGTCATTAAAAAACAGCACTAAAGCAAATTACAGATATCTAAAATATTTGTCATTTTTACTTCCCACCTTGCTCTCTCCCACTCTCTCTCACTGTTCCTGTCACTGTCTTTCTGCCTGTCTCTTTCTGGCTTATCTGATGCTGCGTATCTTTAGATTATGCTGTAATATGATTGAGAGTGATATAATTTGGCTTCATTTGCCTGAACATTGTTTCATTATTTTACCATAGTTAAAAAAATGTTGTTACTTTACAAGAAAATCTAAATTTATACAACTCTTGCCACTTAAAAATGTCTTACATCATTGTACCAAGAGTTACATATGTTTTTACTCAACTGTGAAATGCATATCATTAAATACTAAACAATAACATGTCACCTTTACCATTCCTTGATCAGCCTTTCCACAACACAAATGAAGAACTAGTGACAGAGGAGCTACAGAGCAACGCAGTTCAGCACTTCTGGTGTGTCAGTGCAACTCATTGTCAAAGTGATGAAAGGTACACAGAATTCTCTCGAAATCATCAGTGCACATGTAATGCCCTCACATTCCTGGCCTACCTTAATGAGGAACACCAGTTCAACACAGCCCGACTTGATAAGGTGCTTGAACAGGGAGATGCACTCTACTGTTGGATTAAAACAAATCTTCAGCAGGAGAGGCGTTATACACAAGATCATCTGACCATGGAGGACCTGCCCAAAGAAGTTCATGCTGACATAAATGTCTACAGTGTGAAAATGGACAACATAAGGTATGGATACCTGAAAGCAGCAGACAAAACTTATCAAAGAAAAGGGTGGTGGTTGCCTCTTGCTAGTCGCCTTGTATGTCTGTCAACAGATGTGAACTATGCTTTGCTCATGGTTTCGCCTCAGTGCATTGCAGTTTTCCGTGACAAATCTGGGAGGTATGGATTATTTGATTCACATTCAAGAAGTGCAGCAGGTTTACCCCAGCCAAATGGAACAGCAGTCATGCTCACTTTCACTCATGTGAATGACCTGATCACCCACCTGCATAATCTTTTTCAAAATCAAGGCAGGTATGCAAGATATGAGTTTGTGCCTGTTTCTTTCAAAAGAGTCAGCAGTCACAACGAACAGCCTGCACAGTCACTGAAGCAACACCAGGAGCAACAGCTACATCACCACAAAATGATGAACCACAAATCGCAAATCCCACTGTGCAAGTGCCTCAACCAGAATCAGCCCAAACCTACATGACAATGTTAGAAAGTGCTTTAAACCCACAACAAGACAAAATGGCTTTAAATCAAATTGTGAACATCAACTTGAAACATCTGTTGATCCAACAAGCAACATCCAAACAGAACAACAAGAAAATCTTGAACTCAATAATGAAAGAGATAAAGTCATAGATAAAGCCCCCAAAAAGCAAGAAATGTGTGTAGATTAAATAAACCACGACGTGGGAAAGCTATTCGTCAAGCTCAAAAAGTCACAAGCAGCATGTAAAGCTAAAGAAAAATCTTCATCTGAAGACTTGCAAAGAAGATAAACAAAAAAGACACGAAAAGGAACGATATGCCTGCTTTCCTGAATTTCGAATGAAAAAATTACAGGCTGTGAAAACTCAATATGCTCAAAACTGTCATCGCCATAAACAAAAACTGTTATCAGCCAAAGATTATTATGCAAATCCTCATATTCAAGAGAAGATAAAAGCCCACAAGGTGAAGAGATACCAAAATGATCCTCATTTTCAACAAAAAAAGAGAGACTACATTATCAGAAGATATACCACAGATGCCAGCTTTCGAACCAGACAGAAACAATATGTGTTCCGAAGATACAACACGGATGCTGACTTTCAAAGCAGACAGAAGCAATATCTGTCCAAAGTACAACACGGATGCTGACTTTCAAAGCAGACAGAAGCAATATCTGGTCCAAAGGTACAACACGGATGCTGACTTTCAAAGCAGACAGAAAAAATACATAAGAACAAAATATGCATCGGATCCAAACTACAGGCACAAACAAAAAAAATCAATTCATGCCAGGTATCATAATGACTCACAATTCAGACTGCACCATATACAGCGCTGTGCCCAGTACCAGAGACACAAAATGGCTACCACTGCATCTTTCGCCATTTATAAAAAGTTGTGTGCGCAGAGAATAAAGAAGAAATACAGACGACTAGTAACACAATTCCAGCAGGGTCCACAGTCTGAAGCACAGCCCCAGCTTGTAGTGAATAGTGTGATGCAAGCAGCCACATTAGCTTTCCGTGAAACAATTAAGTTAGGACCCACCCATGTCTGTACAGTGTGCCACAGAACTCTGTTTCCTAATCAAGTTAAACACTGCAAAAGATCAAAGTATGTTAAAAATAGTCACATTGTTGACACTTGCTTGACAGGAAAATTTGTCCATGTTTGTGACGGAGAATGCTCAGCTAATTGTACTTTCCCAAAACAAAGAATGGAGGAGTGGATTTGCTACAACTGTGAAAGCCACCTACAACGAGGAAAGATCCCTTCCATCGCAGTGGCAAACAATTTAGCACTAGCACCCATTCCAATTGAACTGAGTCAATTAAATGTACTAGAACGACAACTGATTGCTAAAATTCTCCCGTTTGCCAAAATCATTGCATTACCAAAAGGACAGCAAAGAGCCGTACATGGGGCTGTTGTTTGTGTACCGTCGGATGTGGAAACCACAGTAAACTGTCTTCCCAGACCTAGCAATGAAGCCCAGCTCCTGCAGGTACAACTGAAAAGACACATCAGATTCAAAGGATACCAACACTTCTACACTGTGAACATGAAGAATGTGTTAGCAGGATTATCAAAGCTAAAAGAGATGCATTCAGAATACAAAGATGTATCTATTGATGATGACGCTACTTTTGCTGATCCCACAAATAATCAGATAATCGAGATGGAACATGACACTGCTGATGCAGATATTCAAGATGCACTGCCCAGAAACTTCGACAACCAAATTCTACCAGAAAGAAGACCCACTGAGGATACAACAGCTGGAATACTTGAGCCATGTCATGATGTAAACGAACTATTGGAGCCTGAACAGTCAAATGGAGAGCCCTTACAAGATACGGAGAAAGAAAAGGAAGAACTTCGGCCTGGTCTTGTTCTAGACACCTGTATGCAACCACCAGATATAGCACAGGACATTTTATCATATGGTGAAGGAATATTTAGCATTGCACCCGACCAAGGAAATAGACCTGTTGGCTTCTTCTCTGTTCCTAAACTTGAAGCCATGGCCTTTCCTGTGCAGTTCCCAACTGGACAGAACACATTAGATGAAGCCAGACAAGTCAAACTGTCCCAAGCATGTATTTTAATACACGGCTGTTCTCTGCAGATACACGGTTTGCAACTGACCAAAGCTACCTATTCTTTGCACAGTTTGTAACAGAAACACACATGGCTACAAACAGCATGTCCATCCAATTGCGCAAAGGTAAGGCAATCACCAAGGATGGACGTAGAATTTGTAACAGAATGCTTCAAAATAAAGACGAAGTGGAGAGACTGATAAATAACAAAGATGCAACACGCTTCATGAAACCTCTGAGAGGTACTCCAGCCTATTGGGAGAAGGCACTGAAAGATCTGCATGCTATGGTCAGACAGTTAGGAAAGCCGACTTTTTCCTGACATTTTCAGCTGCTGAAATGAGATGGCCTGAGGTTGTTGAGGTCATAAAAACTCAACAAGGTGAACAAGTGGATTTTTCACAACTTGACTGGAACACAAAGTGTGAAATTCTCCGAAGCAACCCTGTGACTGTGATGCGATTGTTTGAAAAAAGAGTCGATGCACTAATGACAACACTGATCCTGTCCCCAGCACAGCCCATCGGTGAAGTAGAAGATTACTTTTATCGAGTGGAGTTTCAGGCCAGAGGTAGCCCTCATATCCATTTACTGGTTTGGGTCAAAGATGCACCTAAATTTGGAAGCGACCTTGAAGACCACGTGTACAAATTTATTGACAAGTACATAACATGTAAGATGCCTGACCAAAATGCCGATCCTGAACTTCACAAAATTGTGTCTGAGGTTCAAGTCCACAGCAGAAATCACTCCAGATCCTGCAAAAAAGGTAATGTGTCATGTAGGTTTGGGTTCCCCAAACTACCGGTAGACCAAACAATGATCACTTTCCCAAGCCCAGATGATGACGATGATCACAATGATAAGCAGCATAGCACAAGTAAGGAGAAAGGCACAAATGAAAAACAAAAGCAAAAAAACAGACGAATGGCGCTCGCAAAAAAACAGAAAGAGGCCAAAGAAAAACTCCAGCCATTGAGAGATTTGCTCTGTGACCCAAATTCCTCGTTTGAGGACTTGTCTGAGCTGCTTCACAAATGCAGATTAACTTATGAACAATACTTGGATTGTGTCTTCAATTTAAGCAATGGCCATGTCATCCTCTTAAAGCGTGAACCCAATGACTGCTGGGTGAATGCATACAATGCAGATCTGCTGAGAGCCTGGAATGCCAACATGGACATCCAATATGTCATTGATGACTACAGCTGCCTGATGTACATGATGTCTTATGTCTCTAAACCCGAATTTGAGATGACACAATTTCTTAATGGAGTCATCCAGGAGGTCAAAAAGTCCAATGTCAATGAAAGAAATGAAATGAAACAGATAATGCAGGCATATGCTAAACACAGAGAAGTCAGTGCCCAAGAATCCGTGGCAAGGACATGCAGCCTGCCACTAAAAAAGTGTTCACGCAGTGTGGTGTTCATACAGACTGATGATGATGCCCTGAAAATGAGTCTCCCGATGAGCAGGTTGCAGAGCATGGCACCAGATGATGAAAATGTGTGGATGTCTGGATTGCCAGAAAAATATGCAAACAGACCCAGAACACCTGAGTTTGAAAGAATGTGTTTGGCTGAATTTGCTTCAGAGTACAGGATTCTCTACAGCCGTCAAACAGAGTCAAAAAATGCCATCCCTCTTTTGAATAACATGGGTTATATTCAAAAGAGAACAAGAGGGAAACCTGCAATAATCAGATATCCTCGGTTCTCAGAAAAGAAACAACCAGAGAAGTTTTATAGCAGACTACTAAAACTTTATTTTCCACATCGATCAAATGATGACCTTAAAAACACAACATACCCCACATCCGAACAGTTCTACAAAAGTGGACGAAAACATGGTTTTGCAGTACGGCCAATTGTTACCTTTAACAAAAAGCGTTATGAAAGCCATGGCAAAACAATGGAAAGGGCACTGGAACAGATTGAACAACAAGGCCCACTTATCAATGCATGGAACACCTTTGCACCTGAGGTTGAAGTAGATCATTTAGAGTGTGTGGCCCAACGACAATCCAGACATGACACTGACGAAAATGAAATGGACATTGTTCCAGACTACCAAGTCAGTGGTAGCAGCAGTGGAGCCATGCCAGCAATCATAGCACCAAAGCTGAGCCCAGACTTTGTCAGAAAAATGTACCAAAGTCTGAATGAAACCCAAGCATCCATATTCTACGCAGTGCGTGAGTGGTGTTTCAAACTTGTGTGGGGTCACTGTCCTGAGCAGTTCTTTTATTTTGTCTCTGGAGGAGCTGGCTGTGGAAAATCACATGTTATCAAGTGCATATATGAGGAGGCAACAAAGATTTTGCACCAACTCCCCAGATTCCGTGACCAAGCAGACATGTCCTACCCCGCAGTCCTGCTGACTGCATTTACTGGCACTGCAGCTTTTAACATATCTGGGAAAACACTGCCCTCTCTGCTAAAGCTGCCAAAATCTTTAAAACCGCCGTATCAGGGACTGGGAATGCACTGGATGAAGTGAGAGCTTCACTTTCAAATGCAGAGATTCTGGTCATTGATGAGATATCTATGGTTTCTAAAGACCTTTTTGCCTACATCCACTGGAGACTTCAGCAGATCAAAGGAAACAAGAAGCCTTTTGGTGGGATGTCTATCCTTGCAGTAGGAGACTTTTACCAGCTGCCACCCCTTGGAAAAGCCAAACCACTCTGTGTGTACGAGGACAATGTCCTTGATCTCTGGAAAGACTATTTCCACATGGTCAACCTGACAGAAATCATGCGACAGAAAGATGATCATTCTTTTGCTGAAGTTCTGAACAGGATAAGAGTGAAGCAAAAAACAGATTCTCTTGAAGCCAATGATAAAGCCTTGCTCACACAGGCTATCCATGACATAAAAGACTGTCCATCTAATGTATTACACATTTATGCTACAAACAAAGAGGTGGACAAACACAATTCAGCAACTGTAACTGCTCTTCATTCTGATATCATAAATATTCAGGCCGAAGACTACAGAAAAGACCCACGAACGGGTGAGATGGTCCTGCTGGCAGATATGATGAAAGGCAACAAAAGAGATTTACCTGATAACATACAAGCTGCACCTGGAGTGCGTGTTATGATTATTAGAAATTTGGATGTTGAAGATGGGCTTGTTAATGGGACATTTGGAACAATCACGAACATTGTGACAACCACACAGGATGGACCAAACACTGTGAATCTCATTGGACTTACGCTGGACAATCAAAATTCTGGGCAAAAATTTCGCAGAAAAATACAAGGATCCTCAGACAACCTCGTATATATTGAGAAATGTGAAGAATCTACAAGTAAAAAAGGAGTTCTTCGCAGGCAATTTCCAATGAAGTTGGCCTTTGCATGTACAGCTCACAAAGTACAAGGCATGACAATGGAGTCAGCAGTAGTATGTTTGAAGCGTGTTTTTGAGCCTGGAATGGCCTATGTAGCACTCAGCCGCACAACCTCACTTAAAGGACTGTACATCACAGACTTTGATGAAAGGAAAATCTATGCTGATCCTGCCATCACAGATGCACTCAAAATATGAGACATGCATCATTTGAGAATGCAAGACCACTGTTGCAATTCTTAAAATCAGTTGTTCCCACAGTCCCCACATTGACAATTATCCATCACAATGCACAAGGTCTCCCAACTCACATGGAGGACATGAGATGCCACCATGAACTCAGCCTTGCTGATGTTTTATGCATAACAGAAACTCACTTGTCTGGATCATCAGTTTCTCCCCGCTTCCAGCTGGAACAGTACAACATGGCCACACGCAACAGACACGTCTCTTACACAAACCATACAGACATGGCAAAGGTAAATGGCGGTGGAGTTGCAATGTACTACAAAACAGTTCTTATAGCAGAGTCTCGAAAATACCTGCAAAATGTGACTGACCTTGAATTTGTTGTTATCAAGGTTGAATCGCCAGTCACAGCTTTGATAGCAACTGTATACAGGCCACCAAATTACAGCCACGTGAGGTTTTTACCACAAATGCAATGTCTTTTGGACTCATTGGAAATGATGAATTGCCAACCAATTATTGTTTGTGGAGATTTCAATGAGGACCTTATGAGCAGAGGAAAAAAACCCATCCAAGAACTGTTTCAGTCAAGAGGATATGCACAACTGATTACTGCTGCAACCACAGAAAAACACACATTGATTGATCACCTTTACATATCACAGCCATACGCCTGCCTCCAATCAGGTGTTCTGAATACATATCACAGTTATCACAACCCCATTTATTGTGTAATTCACTAACACAAAATGACTGCAAGGTTGTGAGGGATATGGACTTGCCAAGTGATCTTAGTGTCTTTGCAACTGAGCACACTCTACCACCAACAAGGACAGCTCACCAGTGGGAGCTGATAGATAAGACTGCTGATGCGCTCTCATCCATTGAAGAGCTGACCAGAAACGTGAACAGAGAGACTGCAACTGCACCTGATGGGATCCCTGCCATAACAGGTAATTGTATTTTTGTTTCTTACTTTACATTGTAACATTTATTGATATTCTTTGAACAAACTATAATCTCATCCATTCATTAAGTCATCCATTCATTCATAACTCCTCAGATGTGTTCTGTCCAGTGAAGGCAGTGGAGAAGCCCTACACTGATCTTGAAACTGTGCCACGCTAGTAGAGACCGGCTAGAAGGATGGGCAGGTATAGTGAAATTAAAATGCACCTTTTGTACAACAGGTTTATATACAGTCAAGTGATCAAAAGACACCAATATTAAACCCATTTAAACCAACTACATGCTTGGATTGGAACTGTATACAGGCCACCAAATTACAGCCACGTGTGGTTTTTACCTTACATAGCAACTTACCTCATCAGAAGACACCAGTATTAAGCAAATTTCTTTTTTACTACCTTTTTAATATAGTTTTGGGTCATTTAGTTCTAAAGTTAGATTTGTTTTCCCAATTATTTTTTAGAACTTCATTACTTGCCAGTTTGCTAACTGAAGAGCTGCGCTTTGTGATGCCTCTTGTTTTATTGTTTTAAATTGTGTTTTCCTTTTATCTGTTTCTAGCTGTTTTCGCAAAGTCAGCCAACCACTTGCTTCCAAATGACCCTTATCCAGAAGTATCCGTGAGTGCCTCATCAACAGAAAATAAAGTGGAGACCTACCTCTCAGAGAAAAACGCACACATAAGAAAAGCCGACCCACTTCAGTACTGGGAAGAACATCCTAATCTGTTTCCCTCTATGGCTGCTGTTGCGATCCCAGTGTGCCCCCTGTAGCTCTGTGGACAGTTTTGGATTTGTTTACATCTCACCCAACCGCTCACGGCAGATGGCTGCACCTCTCTAAGCCTGGTTCTGCCGGAGGTTTCTTCCTGTTAAAAGGGAGTTGTTCTGAACACACTCTACCACCAACAAGGACAGCTCACCAGTGGGAACTGATAGATAAGACTGCTGATGTGCTCTCATCCATTGAAGAGCTGACCAGAAACGTGAACAGAAAGACTGCACCTGATGGGATCCCTGCCATAACAGGTCATTTGTATTTTTTGTTTCTTACTTTATATTCTAACATTTATTGATATTCTTTGAAACAAACTATAATCTCATCCATTCATTAAGTCATCCATCCATTCATAACTCCTCAGATGTGTTCTGTCCAGTGAAGGCAGTGGAGAAGCCCTACACTGATCTTGAAACTGTGCCACGCTAGTAGAGACCGGCTAGAAGGATGGGCAGGTATAGTGAAATTAAAATGCACCTTTTGTTCAACAGGTTTATATATACAGTCAAGTGATCAAAAGACACCAGTATTAAACCCATTTAAACCAACTACATGCTTGGATTGGAACTGTATACAGGCCACCAAATTACAGCCACGTGTGGTTTTTACCTCGCATGGCGACTTACCTCATCAGAAGACACCAGTATTAAGCAAATTTCTTTTTTTTACTTCATTTTTAATTTAGTTTTGGGTCATTTAGTTCTAAAGTTAGATTTGTTTTCCCAATTATTTTTTAGAACTTCATTACTTGCCAGTTTGCTAACTGAAGAGCTGCGCTTTGTGATGTCTCTTGTTTTATTGTTTTAAATTGTGTTTTCCTTTTATCTGTTTCTAGCTGTTTTCGCAAAGTCAGCCAACCACTTGCTTCCAAATGACCCTTATCCAGAAGTATCCGTGAGTGCCTCATCAACAGAAAATAAAGTGGAGACCTACCTCTCAGAGAAAAACGCACACATAAGAAAAGCCGACCCACTTCAGTACTGGGAAGAACATCCTAATCTGTTTCCCTCTATGGCTGCTGTTGCGATCCCAGTGTGCCCCCTGTAGCTCTGTGGACAGTTTTGGATTTGTTTACATCTCACCCCAACTGGTCGCGGCAGATGGCCGCCCCTCCCTGAGCCTGGTTCTGCTGGAGGTTTCTTCCTGTTAAAAGGGAGTTTTTCCTTCCCACTGTCGCCAAAGTGCTTGCTCATAGGGGGTCATATGATTGTTGGGTTTATCTATATATATTAATGCTTGTATGCTTTTCATTTATACTTTTGCCTTACTCTTCAGTTCATAATATAAAGTTACTTGAATGGTTTCCTTTTTTATTTTATATTGCTTTGCTATTTACCACAATCTAAATATCATGTTTAAATGTCATACATTATTGTAAATGGTATCTGTACAAAATATTGTTTGAATAACATGATACATTTATTAGTCCCACAACGGGAAATTTCATAATTTGCATGTGGTATTTTCCCCTTTGACATTAAAATACCTTTGAAATACAAATTGAATACCGCTTAATGGACATCTTTTTTCTACCACTTTAAACGACTCAAAACTGTAAAATCTAAATTGTAACTTCTCTTGAACACCTGACACTAAAGCATAATTTATTTTCTTTTATATCTATTAACTTATTTTGTAATCATGTAACTGGAGCATCTTTCTCTCATCTCTGTATGCCGCATATAACAGAGATCACAATACAGCTTACTTTGCTTTAAGTTGAAAATCAGCTGTATTCCATTTCCCTCCTTCTTGTGGTATAAAAAGCAAACTATGCTCATGTTGCATCTTGCTCCCTCTAGTGTTATAAATGGCAACCGGCACTAATTGAACCACATTAAAGGCAAACTACACTCATTGGCAGTAGCATAGGCACACTTAAAATTTCTTCTGAAATTTTCCCTTTCTAGTTTATATTAAGATTTAAACATCTAGTTGGTATTGGTATGGTGAGTAACCTTCAGTAATAGTAATAAATCACACAGCAATAGGACATTCATGTAGTTGTAAAAAGCAAGATAATATATTAAGTAATCCAAAGTATTACATCACCAAGCACAATGGTGCAGTGGTATAAAGCATGCTGCCACTGGACTCTAGAGCAGTGGAGACGTGTTCTCTGGAGTGACCAATCACACTTCTCCATCTGGCAATCTGATTGACGACTATAGGTTTGGTGGTTGCCAGAACAATAGTACTTGTATAACTGCATTGTTCCAAATATGAAATTCTCATCAAACATTAGTACTTGACCTCACAAATGTGCTTCTGAAAGAAGCATTAAAAAGCATTTTTAGACTAGTTCAAGTTGTAACAACTTGTTCAAGTTGTTACAACTTGAACTAGTTCAAGTTGTTACAACTTGAACTCTTGGGTGGGCTCACATCATATTAAATCCTGTGGATTAAGAATGGGATGTCATTCAAGTTTACATGTATGTGAAGGCAGACGAGTGAGTACTTTTGATAATATAGTGTACAGTTGCACTGAATTTAATTTACTGATTTCCATGAACACCAGTGTTGTCCTGATGGAGGTCTCATTATAATGTCAGTGCATTAATAATCTCTGTTAACTCAGTGAGTTCAGTTCTCTGACCTTGTTGGTCCTGGTTCAGCAATGAAGAGTGGAGTTTGACCTTTGGACCGGTCACTCGTCACAGACGGACAGCTGGACTCTCCAGACTCTGCTCTGTCCTCCTCTTCCTCCATCATCGTCTTTTTGTGGACTTCAGTCAGTCTGAGAGGTAAACCACAAACACTCAGTGAGTTTACATTAACAGGAGTAACTGAGTTACAGTCACTGTCCTCTGACCTGTCATGTAACCTAGAAACCAGAAAACAGAAAGAAACAGTCAAACTGTCAAAAGAGGAAACAAAGCAAACTTACAGTTTCTTCAAACACACACACCAACAACAAGCTCCACTTCACACCTGGACACCAAACACTGACACAGGTGAGCTGCTTCCTGGAAGGAGGCGGGACTCCACCTGAAGCAGGACAGGTGGGAGGGGCTCAGCAGGAACAATCAAGTTCATTTGGACACTGGAACATGTCTCCGCTTTCTTCCTCTTTCATTTACATTAAATTTGTATTTTATTTCCCTGTGTTTCTGTGTTCAGATTTGACTGACTTCTTCTTTTTGACTGTCCTGATGAATGTTCATCTCTACTACAGACCTGTTGTCACACACACAATATCATCTTTACTAATTTGACTTTTAGACTTCAGATAGTGTTTTTCTGCTCACATATAAAAAACAGGAAAATTTGAACAGAGAGTGTGATGGACAGAAGTCATTTTCACTTATTTATAAGCTGCTGTTAAAAAATATCAACCTTCTCATTAAACTATAATTCATAATCACATTGCCTCCAACTACAGTGATTTAATCAATATTTGATTGAAACAATAAAGATGTTCCTTTGATGAAGACAAATCTAATCAGTCCATTAATTTCATAGATGCTGATCACTGTACAGACTTTACTGAATTTGTAATAACACATTTTTATATTTTTTTTTAGCCAATGTTGCCTTACAAACTGCTCAGACTGGTTTAGAGTAAAGTTCCCTTTTTGACATGAAACCTTGTTGTAGCTACAGAGTGAAAACACTGATCCCAGATCAGCTCTGACACAGTGACACTGGTTGCTTTCTCTGTTCCCAGTCTAGATCCAGTCACACTTTCTACCTTCACCTGTGCAGTAAAGACTGAGAGCAGAGCTGAAACCAGCCATCCAATCAGTGAGCAGCAACAACACCTGAGCTTCATTCAAATGTGGTGACAGGGTGGGGTTATTTGCTCAGCTGCAGGGTATGTTGGCTGTCACAGCTGTGCTCATTTAAATGTGAGTTTCCTATTTCACAGTAACGTGCTGGGACTGAGACTCTGTGTGATAAAGGAGAGTGGGCAGGGCAGTGTAAAACTGTGGTACAGAAATAAAAGACTCACACAGCGGTCTGTGTATTGTTGGTGTTTCTGTTAGTGATGTTCAGATGAAGCTTCCTGAAGCTTTGAAGCTTCCAGCTCACTGGAGTTTAATTTCTCGAGGATTCATGTGCACAGAAACCTCCCTGCTGGTAAAACACAGGCACAGTTATTACAGGTCATTTTAACCACAGGATTTTTCATACAGGCCTTCTTTAGATATCAGACTATCCGATTTTACAGACACTGGTGCAGCTTTTTGGACCTCAGCTTTCTAATTCTTGTTTTCCTCCTGATATTTTGTCTCCATCTTCAGCCTAACACCTAAACAAGAGGACAGTAGGATTTTTAACATTTTTAAAAATGTAATACAGCTGTCATACCTTGCCACCGAACACATCTTTCTGATTGCAAGGGCCTATGTTGGGTCTGCCCAAAAGGTTGATTCTGTTCATCTGGACGTAACATTTTCGGTGGGAGAAACATTTCATCATCACCATCAACTTCTTCAGTCTTAGCTGAATGCAGGTTTCCCCAACCTTATAATCAGTACATTTGCACAATGACTGAAACCAGCACCACTGAATGAGGAATGGGCTGTGAGGCCAGTTCCTTGATCATTAATATGCAAATTGTCATGACCATTGATAAACACCTACTGATCAAAGCCCATTGATCAAATGATCTCACCTCCTCCTTCAGTCCTGCTTCCTTCCATCAGTCCCTTGTCTCCCCCTGCCTTGTCCTCATCTCCTTCCTCAGAGTCTTCCTCAATGAGATGAGCCCATTTTTCATGTTTACTGTGAACATGAAATGTTAGATTTACGTGTTTAGTAAATTATTTTTTTTTTCACAACACTTTTTCCATCTCACATTTTTACATTTTTACTACATTTTAAATAAAGTTTTAAAATAACTTTTAATTTCCTGCTTTATTTGGAAATGTTTTATTTTGAAAATCCCAGCCAGTAATGTAATGTTATTAAATGAATGTTAAATACTTGCTTTGTTGTTCGTTTAGTAAAGTTCATTATCTGTATTTCTATAAAAACACTTTTTTCTTCACCTTTTTTTTCAAAATCTTTTAAAATGTTTAAAAATTGAATGAAGTCGGTGGAAATGTCTCCACGACAGGCTGCGAGGACGCTGTCCACGGCACTGGGCAGAGCCTGGTTTTGTGGTTCTCCATGGAAACCAAGACATCCATCAGAGAGATGAAGCTACAGCCTTTAACACAACAAGTAAGAGTATTTTTATGGTTCTGGCCTTTAATGATGATGAGAAACATGAATCTGAGGAATGATTGGTTCTTCCTTTCTCCTGATAATAATCAACATAATAATAAATGTTGCTTTCCTCATTGGGACTCTAACCAGGTCAATAATAAATGGATTTGCTGATCTCAGCACTTCCTGCTTTGATGAAAGATAAACATTGAAGCGAGATCGATCAACTGTAGACCAGACAACAAACGACGGAGGCACCAGAAAAGTGCAATCAAACGATGAGTTTATTGACAACGGAGAACAACCATCAGCATATGGCTTATTTGCTCTGACAAAAATACACTGAGTTCTGGTTTTATAGCATAGAGGATCACACCCCCACATACACGTCAATACAGGTCAAAAATACATTATATCCAGTCATTGTTTACAGACAAGGGTACATCTTGTACATCTCTAATAACTATAAACAGACATATAACTTCTCTTTTTGATAACACCTTCCTTTTAAGGTAATAACTTCAAGCTTGAGGGCCTCTAAGGGCTAATAATGGACCCTCGTCCTCAATCACTAAGTAGACTGAATTGGCGCAGGTCTCAAATAAGAAGCAGAAGACACTTGGGCCTTCGCTCAGGCCTGCTACTAGATTTATGTGTATTGTAAGCATGCATGGAATTAACCTGCTATGTTCTCATCTTCCCTCAACATGTATCACCTGGACACTCTCACCAGTGAAGCTTAAAACCCTCTTGGATGGAACATCAACTCTAAACAAGCACAGTTATGCATTGTGTATAGAATGAACTCAACCTGTGAATAGAATGAATGTGATGACAAACATATTCAATGCAATATGAACCCTGTAAACAATATTACTGATAAAATAATACTGTAGAACATGTTATTAATGCATTTATCATAAGGCAGATTATATGGCAGCAATAAAAGAATCTCTAAATCCCAACATTCCCTCTTTTGACATTCCATCAAGGAATGTCACCATACCTCATGTTGTATCACTCCCTGCCCCACTCTATGGGTTCTAAGTTCATCTGGTAGATGCCCTCAACCCAGCCAGGGTTAGGAACCCTCGCCATTACTTTTACCAACAATCCTCTGACACAAGGAATGATACAACAACTAGCGATGACCAGTATTCCCAAAAGTACAGTCAAAGAAAACATCACTGACATAGCCACACCTTTCCATTGTCCAAACACAGATGTCATCCAGGACGCCAGCAGATTTTCGATACCTGAGTGTTCATGCATAGTTTTAGACAAAGTTTTCAAGCCCTCCAGAGCTCGGGTTACTGAGCCATCTGGGGCAGTATTATTAGGGATAAAAGTGCAGCACATGTCTCCGAATATGGCGCACACGCCTCCCTTCTCATGTTAAGGGCCATTCGATTTCCCATCAGCAAACTCGGACCCAATTGTTCTGCGAACCCCATCATGGCATCCCTGGTTAGGTTAGAGAGTCTCAGCAGATTGCAATGAACATAGTTAATGCGATCAACATTCTTATTAGGTGTCACCCAAAGAAATATACTTTCAAATCCTACCACTATCGGATTTACCAGCTTGTACTCATCTGGAACTCTCCTGGGCACTCCAATAGAGTCTATCCAGGTTGGAGAGTTTAACCTAGGGTCATATGCATGTGTACCCTGGGTCCCTCTTTTGGCCAAAATATGTCTCTTACCTCTGGCGGCTAAGGTACGTGTGTTGTGTTGTGGAATAGCCTTTAATACATGTTGTTCTCTAGCATTTTGAGCCACCCAATCAAGCCAGAGGTTACTGTCCTTGAAACCGGTGGCACGCTTTATCAAATCCTTAGGCTTCAGTCTAAAGTAATCTGTTGTCAGAAGTACTCTCCCTTTTGGTTCCTGTTCCTTTTGAGCTACTGTTCCCGAAGTTACCATCTGATCAGTCAGAATGGTGATTAAGCTTTCTGCGAGCGGCTTAGACTTTGCATCAACTAAATTTACCCTAAGCATATCATGGGGTCATTGCAGACCCGTACATCATACGCTCTCCAGCTACTACTAGCTCCTGTACACTTAATGACGTCACACAAATCAAACATGAATGAGCTGGTAGACCCTTTAACATAATTCAACTCTATGCCATTATTCATGCTGAGACACTCATCACCTTTACCTGACACCTCGCGCTTTTGTCTTTTTTCCCTATCCCGTTTTAGCAACTACAATCTCAGGAAGTGCTGGGCTGGACTGGCCTCCGTGTTCAGACAAGTGGTCCGGAGTGCCCTGCAAAATATAGACAATAAACAACACAGCCATAGTTAATATCATTGCATACAATAAACATGTAGTTGTCAGGAACATTCAAATCAGTTTTCTCATTACGTGTCTCTGATTCGTGTGTTTGCATCATGTTATATAAACTTTGTATCCTGGAATGAAACTCCCCTGCTTTTGTGGAGTCCTCAACTTGTCACCGCTCCTTTCTGCTGGCGTGGCGACCTTCTGCGCTGCTCCTCTTCTCTCTTCGGCCTCCCAGGTAGACTACTGGTTGGCCCGTTGCACAGGTGAGAGGATTTATTTTGCCTCTGCTCGTTACCACCTGTGTTGGGTGTAGAGGAGTTTTCCTCTACCAACCTCTCATGTGCTGGTACACACTACGACCAATGATACCAGGTATCGCCTTTCCCTTTTAGTTGACCTGCTATAGTTGTTCTGGCAATGACCTCATAAGGACCAGTCCAGCGTGGCTCCTTCCACTGCTGGAGTTCCTCGTGGGCTCAAATTCAGTTCCTTGTTTGCAGACTATAGCATAGCCTGCTTTCGACCCTTCTTCATCACGATGACAGCAGCCATCTATGAACCAATCCTCAGCTCCAGGGATAGGTTCTGCTTTTAAATCTTCCCTGACTTTCCCTTCAACTTCTGCTTTCTTAGTACAATCATGAGGTTCTCCTGATCCCATTAAATCTGCCATATTGATTCCTTCATGTGTAAATGTCAGATTTGGAGCATCTAAAACTTTACTCAGTCTCTGTTGTGCTAATGATGTCATAGTTGAACGCCTGCGAGTTCACATATGCCACCACACTATGTGTAATCAGAACTTTTAGTGGGTGTTCTCTCACTACATGTGCTGTTTTCTATATTATTTTGGCAACCCCTGCTGCATGCTGTGCGCATCTAGGGTGCCTTGCTTCTGTTGGACTCCACCTTATGCTGACATACATAAGTACCTGTCTTTCTTTATTCAATCATCTTCCGGGGGTGAGAGACCTAATATTTAATAATCCACATTTCACTGTTTTATTCTTCGGTTCAGATGTGGATTCTGTATTGTTCTTGCTTTGTTACTATTGATGTTTAAGTTGTTTATTGCTAGATTTGGTTTGTTGTTGTCTGTTTGGGAGCTGACATAGTCTCTATGGATAAGGGTCTTTGGCAGGGTAGCATCAGGAGAGAAGCTCCAGAGAGGCATGTTCCCTGTTAAAGCTAAAATATAACAAAAGAGATTATGCTAAACAAACAAAACCCTTCAATTCCCCAACCCTATCTGTCTCCTCAACGGGTTGTATGTTTTCAATGTTTCCTTATTATTTTGTCATAAAAATAAATCAAACAAATAACTTAAGCTGTGTGACGGCACCTTGCGTTTACGCCAGGCTGTGAGCTGCCCTAAATCTACTTGCTACACCCCTTTTTTCACCTAGTTTAATTTTTTCAATCCTAGTTTAAACTATTCCTGACTTCCCTCAGTGCACACTATAAAGTGTAAAAGATACAATTAGCTTTCTCCTGGTAAAAGGTCCTACATTATTTTCTCAACCTTTGGAAACATCCTCTATCGAGTTAACCCATTTCATTTTTCAAACTTAGACCTGATTTCTTCGCCCCCTTTAACGGGTAGCGCATATCCGGTCTGAACACTGTGTTTGGGCAATTTACGAATTGTTGCAGGATTTCTATGTTATGTAAAGTTCCTCTCATCCCTTTTATGCTTCCATTATAACCTGTGTCTAACAAGCTTTTGATCTTCTTTGTAATATAAACAACTAGGTGTATTTGTGCTCTGTTTTTCTCCTTTCTCTGGTTGGTTCCGTTCGATCTCAGGCTTCGAGGATTCTCGCCCCCCTATGGTCGCTGTGGTCCTGAAATCTTCTCCTGTAAAGGATAGAAAACAAAAAGCCTCTCTCTGCTACACCTCACTAATCTACTGTGTTCATCTAAGGTTCCTTTAATCATTCAAAGTTGTTTCACCATATCATGTTCTGGGCTCTGTCCTTTATATTAACTTTACTTAATCTCCATGCCCTTCATGTGTGTGAGCAACACTTTTAGTTTTATTAAACACGCCCAGGGTAAGATATAAACCATCACCATCTGAGCATAGAAACAGATCAAAAAGCACCACAAAACAATTTCTATATCTAAATTATCAAAAACCCCAAACGTCATAAAACAATCCTAAAACCCCTTTCAAATTAAACCTTAAATCCTATAACTCCCCCCTCTTTTGTGACACATCCCATGTGTTACAAACAAACTCAAAATCCTTCACTCGAGCTTAGGAAATTAAAAGAAAAAGGTTAGTCATATCATATTAGGTATTCATGCTCCGGCCCTTCAAACCTGTGTTTAAGGAATGAAATCAAATTAATCATTATGTCAAATCTTTTCTTGGCTCCATCCACAGCCTGCATCCTTGGAACTTCCTAGAAACAAAAACCTGTGTGTTAACCAAAACTTCACATTTCATACTCAGTTTTTCCCCACTTATGATCCAACCTGCGTTATAAAAAGAAAACTTAAAACAGAACAGTTATCAGTCATGTGTCCAACCTTAGTCCAGTCTTTATCTCAGTGTCCAGTCGGTCCAACCTATGGTCTGCCTCGTCCGTCCAGTCACCATCCATTTACACACATTCACTCACATGCATTAACATCAGGTCTTGCTGATAGTGCGGACTCCCTCGCAAATACTCAGTCTTCACTCTCAGCAACATGCGCTCATTCATTTGTTTTATTTTGTTTTTAGGAAAATAGTTCTTTCTGCTTTTGGACTGGATTGGCTCGCGGCAATCCTTTTAGACAGAGACTTAGCCTTCTCCTCTGCCCATTGTAATCTGGAAAAGGTCACATTATCTTGGTTGTCCTGAGACTTTTGTCAGCGCTGTTATTCACTCTTTTGCAGGCCTGCTTAGAACAAAAATGAGAAAAAGAGAGCTGATTATTAGCTCATCAAAACACAAAACAAAATCACCTGACAGGTTTTTTCTAAGTGCACTGTTACAAAAATGATAGACCCCTTCGACATGTGCATGTTTGATAAAACTCCCTCTATTAAAATAAGAAAACGACACAAATCTAACCAATAGAAGTAACCCATCACTACACAACAACCTCAACAATCTTAAACACAGAACATTTTGCCACAAGTTCTTCAGGGTCCTGACACTCTCAGGTCAACTAACATCACCTCACCTGCTCAATACACAGAAAATCTCGTTAAACACCACACAACTTGCACACCATCAACACTAAATTCTAAACTTTCTCTTCTAAAAACTACTACACACTAAGCGAGTTGGACAACATGATAAACAGACTCCTATGCTAAACCTGCTATCTGATCTTCATGAGCTCTTTTGTATTCTAAGGTTAACGCATTTTCTATTTGTGTGTCTGATTGTGTATATGTTTCTTTTCGTGGTTTTTTTTTCAGACTCCCTCACAAAGTTCCACTTAAACAGTCAGTTTTTCTCTTTCCCAAATTTGATCTCCCTCCTTAAATAACAACATTCCTTGTCCTCAGCCAGAAGTTAGAGCTTGATTTTCAGGTTCAGGGAACAATTCACCCTGAAAGACAGTGAGTGTCTCCCCTCTTTGGCTCATCACTCGTCATTGTTAATGACATTTCCCCCTCTGCCCCAGCGGCTTTACCCTTGAAGTCCCGTCTCCTCCAGTGAGTCCAAGCTCACTTAGGGACCTAGGTTCAAGCAATCGTGACTGCGCCTTGCCTTAGGTTGTCCCAGGGTTTCGAGGTGGGATCTTACCCGTCATGGGCTGTCCAGCCTTCCATGCTTCGCCTGATACGGGGGCCAAGTGGGCACGGGTGCTATGAGGGGAGGGGACACACTGACTCTGGAAATCAAAGGAGTGTAAGCTGCTTTCTTCATTTCATCAGTATATTAAGCTATCTCACTTCTGATTATTCCGAACATTTCACCTGTAACAATTTGTGTACGTGTGTTTTCTATTCATTAATGTAATTGTTAGTTCATGTATTTATTTTCTCAGTCTTTCTTTTTCTAAAACATGTAATTAATATATTTTATTACTTTTTCTTAAGACATTCAGTCTCTAATTGCTCTGTTTTCATGCTGCAACGTCTCTCCCCAGCTATAATTAGACTTCCTGTTTGACGCACACACACTCTCTCAGGCCTCCTCTATTCACGCACTCTCCTATGAGTTATTACTTATTTATTATTTTGTACAAATCACACAGAATCATTCAAATCAAGTACTCACAACATTCACACACTTAGAAGCACTCAAAATACGCTTTCCTAAGAGTATTTTATCAAACATGCTTGCTTAGCATCAGAAAGAGCAAGTAGACAACACTCAGTGCGTCTGTCCTCTTAAAAAGAAGAGAAATAAACACATATGGGACAATTCTCCCCATCTTAGACGAAATGTGACCTTTAATGTCCGTTTCTAAGTCATGTTCTTCTCTACACACGACTCTTGGCCTCCAGGGCATAAAACTTTAAACCTAAGTTTTTACTTTTACCAGAACTAGTACTTTACCAGAACCCTCATACGTGCAATAAGACTGCTATATGTGCAATTCTTTCTTTGACAAAGTTGTATTTTGTATTTTCTTACTCAGCTGTATATAGTATTGGTATTCTATTTTATTCTATTCTACTTTATTTTATTGCATTCCAGTGTTTTCTAATTTCTGCTGCATAGCTTTGCACTTTTGCTTTAACAAAACAAATTTCCCAGCTGTGGGACTAATAAAGGTCATCTTTATCTTTAACTAGCCCTAATCTAAATCCTGTCTCATCCACTGCTGAAATTCTAGTTCAATGAACACGTGTTGCAGTTTAAAATTAAAAGAGGAAGTAACTCACACCCAAGAACTGTGTGTGTGTGTTAATGTCTGTGTCCCTTTAAATGAAAAAAGGTGAACACATGTGGTGAGTTTTCCTCAATTTACACAAAATATGACATTAAATATCCTTTTCTAATTCCTGTTCTTCTTTAAACACCATGAATGACCTCCAGGTCATCACCTTTGGACTTGTAACTCTGATATAAGTCCACACAACGCACCAAGCACAGAGAAAATTCAACCTCAGTGCTTCAGAATTCTCCTCAAAATTCAGAAACTGTTTCTGTCATTTATCTGCCCAAGAACTTCATCATACGGACCTCGCCGGGT
The DNA here is from genome assembly GCF_001858045.2 of Oreochromis niloticus. Classification (NCBI taxonomy): domain Eukaryota; kingdom Metazoa; phylum Chordata; class Actinopteri; order Cichliformes; family Cichlidae; genus Oreochromis; species Oreochromis niloticus. Next base: position 22,545 of record NW_020327656.1, read on the forward strand.
CCAGTAATCCTCAGCACATGTATTTCACTGCAGCCAGTGAAGATTTAAAAACAGTTTATTGTCTCCGTTTACCCAGTATTAACTTATCAGGTGGACCGCAGCCGATCCATACATCTCAACACAATCGTGTGTTGACATTTACACAACTTATTCTTTACTTGTATCACAACACATCTAATAATATCATCAGAATTACTTCAACATGGTAAACATTGATTTTCCTTTAAAACCAACTTACCCTTAAAACTCAAGATCACCGCTGACTCGATTCTCTGAAATCCTGAGTCAGTTAAACACCTTGCTCAACTCACGGTGTTCTTTTCTCGGACCCCTTCGTCCGAGCTCACTCTTTTTTACCCCGGCATCTCCCCCAGATTGTTACGAGATCTTCATAAACCCAAAAGTAAGCATATTATTTCCCTAGTCAAAAGTGAAGCCGTTCCTCACACAGTAATTCTTCATCCAACAGCCTTTGTGTTTTGAAACCAAAAAGAGGAAGGAACAGCGCCCAATTTTAAACTGTGCATGTTGTCACTGAACAACACACACACACAGACACAGACCCAGGGCAATTCTTCCTGGATCATTTATCAACGTTCGAACAAACACAGTCCGCATTGATTATTTTCTGGACCTCAGCAGATCCACCAAAATTCATATAAATATATCAGCCATTAACCGATTTATTTCTTTTCCTCAGACCACGCCGGATCTGCTAATATCAACAACGCTGCACACTCAGAATTGTGCAGCTGATTCTTCCCGTCAGACCGCGCCGGATCTGTTACTTCAGCACAATAAACACTGATTTTCCTTCAAAATCAGTTTACCAAGACCCACAAAACCATTTCTGACTCGATTTTCTGAACTTCTGTGTCACTTAAACATCCTGACAGCACCAGGTGTTTCTGTCGGACTTCCTCGTCCGAAATTAATCCTTTTACTTGCAAATGAGCGTCTCCCAAAATGATCCTCTTGATCATTAGCTATTCACCGAGCCCACAACTCTCGGCAACACCACCTGACATATGCCCACGCTGGAGCTCCTCTTTGAAGTCTCAAAGAGGTACAGGAGTTTGACACTTATTAAACCATAAGCTGACCAATAACTCTTATATTCTTCTATTCTTAAACATGCATTGGTCTCTTTTTCTTTTTTACCATGAAATACCATATAACCTTTTAACTCAGTACTGTCTGTTTCTCAAAGTTTCATTATCCTTGCTTCAAAGCTTCTCATTACTTCCAAGTTACTCATTCATTACTTCGACGTTTTACTTTATTCTCGAGAATTCAGTTTTACCCCTACTGCGCCAATTTAGTAGTTAAGATCATCTACTCAGCGAACAGATAATTTAGAATTCAGCCAATTTGCACAAATTTGCTTATTGAACAGGTTTGTGCGTACCTTTTAATCTTTTTAGACCGGTCCTCTGTTCGCCTCATATCAGATCCAACCTTCGGCCACATTAGTTCTCTCTGATTTAATCTAGAAACTTCACGGTCTGCCGTACACAGAATCTCTTTTCCCTTTTCTTTAACAAGAGATACTCAAAAATTCTGCAAATTCTCTCCACTCAGGAGGAGGCTCACAGCTTTATTTCTTACTCTGTTTCTGGTTGGATTAAAATAACTCTTATATTAGAATCACCCTGTCCAGTGATACTGTATTTCAAAATCACCAAAGGCACGCTCACAAAACAGGAAAATGCTTCAGCAGCCTTAATGGGATCCCCGTGGGCCTCTCACTGTCTATTTCCAAGCACCTATAATGAAACACCGGCACAATGAGCATGCCTTTTTATCTACCACTCATTTAATCAATGTATCTATTCTTTGTTAAAATTAAAAGGGGAAGTGACCACACCCAAATTTTAACTGCGCACTTTTCCCCAGCAAAAAAGAACGGAAAGAGACTTTTACAGCCTCTCTCACACACAGCCTGCAGCCGGCTGGCACTTAAATCATTGCAGACAGTTTCTTACGTCACGGTTTCCAGCTGTATGAGTGGGTCCCTACAACCCGGATATACACACCGCTGCTCGTCTTTAAGAGACGTCAACAGGTCTGCAAATTCTCCAGGAATATCAACAAAAACACAGCTTTTCTTGGCCCACGGCGGGTCCACAAATTTTTCACTGACCACGGCGGGTCCACAAATGCATAGGTAATACTTTTTAATCGTCTCTCATAGCTCACAGTATTTATTCTCAGAGTTACTTCAACACAACAGACCTTAGTTTCACTTTACTGCTCGGCTGGCTTTACTGCAAAACCTCAAGCTTACGGCTGGCCTGAGTTTCTCTTAAATCATTATCAACTTCCTCGGACTCTTGCGTCCGGTATTTTACTCTTTTTCTCGCAATTAAGTGTCTCCCTAACAATGATCCTCTGCGATCACCAGGGCTATATCTGAGGCCACAAGTCTCAACGGGGCCCTCCCCCTAGTATAATCCTAGGAAACGTCTTTCCCAGGGTGGGAGTTCTTCAACTCCTTGACTTTAGACACTTATTATCTCTTTTAATCTCTCTTATTTCCTTAAAACAACGTCTCTAGTTACTTTTCACTCAGTACTGCTTTTTCCAAGGCGACCATGAATGCAACACTACTCTTAAGTTTCACTTTCGCTGCAAACAAAACTCAAAACAGAGATCAACAGATGACCGCTCGACTACCTGTTTTAGAATTATATTCCACTATAGCACAATTTCTGTTTAAGAGGTTTGTGCCTTACCTTTTTATTATGTGGGCCCAGTAGTCGAGCTGTCACCGTGACCTCTGCCGTTCGATTACCTAATCTGGGCTCGACCTCCGCCGACAACAAACACCTGTACTTCTTTCTGCTGATCTTTAGTTGCCCTGCATCCTCCACCAAATGAAGCGAGATCGATCAACTGTAGACCAGACAACAAACGACGGAGGCTCCAGAAAAGTGCAATCAAACGATGAGTTTATTGACAACGGAGAACAACCGTCAGCATATGGCTTATTTGCTCTGACAAAAATACACTGAGTTCTGGTTTTATAGCATAGAGGATCACACCCCCACATACACGTCAATACAGGTCAAAAATACATTATGTCCAGTCATTGTTTACAGACAAGGGTACATCTCTAATAACTATGAACAGACATATAACTTCTCTTTTTGATAACACCTTCCTTTTAAGGTAATAACTTCAAGCTTCAGGGCCTCTAAGGGCTAATAATGGACCCTCGTCCTCAATCACTAAGTAGACTGAATTGGCGCAGGTCTCAAATAAGAAGCAGAAGACACTTGGGCCTTCGCTCAGGCCTGCTACTAGATTAATATGTGTATTGTAAGCATGCATGCAATTAACCTGCTATGTTCTCATCTTCCCTCAACATGTATCACCTGGACACTCTCACCAGTGAAGCTTAAAACCCTCTTGGATAGAACATCAACTCTAAACGAGCACAGATATGCAATGTGTATAGAATGAACTAAACCTGTGAATAGAATGAATGTGATGACAAACATATTCAATGCAATATGAACCCTGTAAACAATATTACTGATAAAATAATACTGTAGAACATGTTATTAATGCATTTATCATAAGGCAGAGTATATGGCAGCAATAAAAGAATCTCTAAATCCCAACAGCAACCACAAAGACAGAAGACGCGACTTAAATACACACAGAGAAACACGGGAAGATTACACACAGGTGGGGAACACAGCTGGGAATAATCAACCAGATGAGACAGAGGTAAAACTGAACACACTCACATGAGACGCAGACCTTCACAATAAAACAGGAAACGAGAACTCTACACCAAAACGCAGACCTGACACTGAGAGACAGACAGACAGAATGACACATGGAACCTGAACTAAACTAAACGTGAGATACAACCGAGAACAAATCCTTAAACATGACATAAAACAAAACACTGACAACATTAAATCATAACACCTTGTAACGACTGGTGCAAAGATGATACTGCATATCTCTCTCAGTAAAATCAATAAATGCCAATGTTGACTTTTTCGGTCTACACAATCTCCCAACAAAAAGGGCAAGACCAGTAAAAGGCACCACATTTGAGATGCTGTCTGTTTTAATGCACTCTCACTGTTTCTCAAGTTCATTATAACACTTGGCTTGTTTTTAATGTCTCCATATCCATATTGAAAACTGGAAATCCTCTCATTTAGCTGTTCCAAAGTCAACAACTTCTCCTCATAAATGAAATGGCAAGGCATTAACTTAACCTCTAAAGGGGCTACACCTTCAAGTACATCATGCATGATATCAACACTTATGTTTTGTGTTACATGAAAATACTTAAGGTTATTCAGACAGGAGTCCTCTTTCACACCAGTTTGCTTGGTTCGTTTAAGCTGACATGTTCCTGATAACTGTCTTTGGTGTGCAACTCAACTTTGTCTTCATCATATATAAACTGTGCATCTGCTTTGTCAATCATGCAAAACTGACAGAATTTGTTTGCAGAGAAACTTTCAAGGTAGCCACAAATTGAATGAATTGCCAAATTATCTGCTGTTAACACACAAACTGTACCATATAGTTGATGGCTATGACCTTTTAAATCCACAATTAGACCAGAATTTTCAAGAAATCTCAAGTCATCAAGAAGTGGTTGCAAATTCTTGTCAAATACATATACCTCCCTGTCAATTGAGTTAAACAAAAGACACAGGTGAATATTTGCAAGTGAGGAATTCCACTCTGGTGGCAAATTCTTCAAGGTAAAATACACAGCTCCTAGCTTATGTATTTTTGTTTTGGAACCCAAAGGATTTGTTGTTTCAAGGTCATCAAAGTAAAGTTGTATTTGAAGAGCATCAGGGTACATTTTAAACAATGGGTGTGAGGAAAAGTGAGAGCCATCACAGTAATCACGCATTTTGGCATCAGTGTTCTTCTTATTCTGAACAAAGAAGTCCTGAATGTCATCATGTTGGAATAAAAACTTGAGCGTTTCAATGACTGATACATACTGGTATGTATCTGCTGCCAAAACCTGTTTCATCTGACCAGCTTTCTTACAGTATCTGACCTGTGACCCAGAAAGATTTCCTGTGGTTTAACAAGGGAAAACTTCTCAGTGAAGTATTTGTTCATTTTGTCTACATCTTCAAATATGTTTTTAGCACTTTCAAACTCCTTCATTAATGCTTGAACAGCCTCACTGTCTTGTGGTACATCCAAGCTACTCAACAAAGCAGCAGTTGACTGTTGCAAACAGTCTACAGTTTTCTCAAGCAACTCCTTTGTACAGTTTACACTTCTTGTAACATCTGTTAAAGTAATATTTGATGATGCATACAACTGTGCCACAAAAGAAGCAGCACATTCACCAAGATCAGTATAGTTTTTTTTTTTTAACTTTGATACTGCACCTGCTACATCACTGGGCATCTCCAAAACATCAGGAACTAGATCATCAGTTTCAACTGAACTGTTTGATGTCTCTCCTTGGTAAGAAGGTTGAACTGAGTCAGCATCCATTGAAGATGAAGTAGAATGAGATCTATGTAGGTGCTTTGAAAATGAATTTAAGTTATAATACGTCCTTGGGCAGCCATCTTGGCTACATATAATTTTCAAGTTTTGTCCATCTGATAAGCAGTGTATTTGACGAAGATGCCAAATGAGGTTTCTCACCTCTGTGAACAGAGACCCTCTACATTTTGGACAGGTGAACATTTTACTTGCATGCTTTAATCTGTGCAATCAGCTCCAGTACTTTGGTTTTCCTTTGGGTGGACAGCGGCAGGTCATAGACAAACTCAAAGAAGATGAAGACAAGCGGTGCTGGATAGGACAAGTTACATACTCAGTACAGTTTGAAAAGCTCATCCACAGCACACGTCAGGCCATCATTCAGAGGAATGGTTCCTTTGTCATTCTTAGCAACAATGATGTACTGCTTGGTTGCAGTCTTTAGATCACCGATGCATATCAGCTGGGGTTGGTGTGTTGTGGATGATGCTTCAGGATCACTGCAAAGCGATGCCATACTTGTTCCAGGCTTGGAGATGGGGAAGATAAAGATAGGTTTTTAGAGAAGTATTCAGTGAGATGTTGACAAATGCTTTCCTCAGGTAAATACCGTGAGAACTGTACTGAATACATACCAGTGCAAAATCAACCAAGTGCGTTATTGCTGATTTAAGGCTGCAACGACTGGCACCAACTGGTGGGAGCAGGTGTGTTAACACCACAAGGGCAGTGTAACAAGCCTCATCTAACAAAGAAAAGCAAGATGTAAAATTATTCAAAATACAGAAATGTGTTATTTAATGAATTATGAGATGTACATCAAAAATGACTTTTTCTTTTGTGAATAGATGAAATCAAAAATGCAGAGGTTTAAGGCACCTCATTTGGCTTATATGTGCAGCTAATAAGGTTACCGAAGGCCACATAATTTAAATTCTCCTTACAACCATCTCCATAGACCTCATTCTCCACCATCAGTAAACATAGACATATTTCAATCCATTTACCAAAGGGTGGCATCTAACAATTTCTTTGAAAAAGAACAATATAACCCCTTCTTGTATAGTTTTTCTATTCAGCTTTTAACATCCACTTACTTGTTACCTAAAGACAGTAAACAGAACTATTAATTTGATCATCCTTTTTTTCTTACTTTCTAATAGTAAACCTGAGGCGTTGGGGAGGGGCGGGAATACCTTCAGTCTTCTCTTCAAAATCCTTCAACAGAGAGGACATTCTTGTTTCCAGGGCAGCTACTGATTTGATTTTCGGAATGATACTGGCTTCCCATTTTCGTAAAAACAGATCCGTCTTTCCTCCTGTAAGCTTGCCAAACTCCAAGTAAAAAAAAAAAGTGTTTACGTTTAAAATAAAGCATTAAATACATGAAATTAAAAGTACATTCTGCCCATTTGGTAGCTGTATCGTTAAAATCAAACCTTACAGTATCACATTTCTGTTACCCACTTCCACATCAGGCTTACCTACACAGTGAAACATAACAATTTATTTGGAGTGGTATTTGAATACAAGTCCATTATTCCTTAATTTTAGCTAGGATTTGGGTCCCATCAGACCCTTAGAAAAAAATTAGGACTTTTTAGCTGATGTTGAACTTACTAGCAGCCAGTTTCTTATTTTGTCTGCCTGCGGTTTGTCCTGTAGAGCTTTTTTGCTGAAAATAGTGCTGCTGAAAGCAGAGTTTCGTACAAATTTAGTTGATCTTTTTGTCGCTTTTTCACTTCCACGAGCAGCACCTTCTGCATTGTCATTTGATGTCCCTACTATTAGATAGTCATTTGGTGGCACGACTAAGATTTTGGATCATGTGAAACGTGATGCTCATTGTAATAAAAACCCAGTGAATAATGATCCAACTCTGAAATTATAAAACTTTCAAAATATTCACTAGGAGCTCATAAACATACCTCCAAATGTACCCACTCCTGTTACATACTTTGTATGCAAAACACAACTGAGTGGAGAAGGAGTACATAAACCATTACCAGGGAACCAAGAAACTTACCAGACTTGGCATGTCCAAAAACCGTGGGTACTCTCTGAATATTTCAGCAGCAGTGGGGAGTCCTTGCTAATCCAGGCTCTGCAACTGGTGTATGTTTCCTCCATGCCTGACATGATAGTTGGAAGGTTCTCAGCTGAGGGCCGCAATCTTTTGATCAAAGAGACCCACTCATCTGTGCTGCTGGTATTCCCATCCTCTTGCCTGAGCTTCTTGTCTTCACCACAGTCATCTGTCACTTTTCGCTTCTTATAACGTCTCTGCCCCTGGTCGAGATTCCATCTAAGGTTGCGCAGTTTAGTCTCTAGGAATCCACAATGGGAGACTGGATCATAATAATGCTCCTGAGGAAGAAAGGACACAGGTATATGGGTAACAGCTGAGCAATTTTAACTGACAAAAAAAAAAGCTTTAATAAATAATGAGATAAAGGTTAAAAGATAAACAGTAAGTGGGAACAAGTGCAATTTACAGTATGTAGTGGAATTTACATTATTAAAATGCTAAATTTACTTACAAATCCTTCCCCCTGTCCTGCCACTCGGACACTCAGGGATGGAAAAGTGGTGATGATGCTTTTTGCTACAGTTAACTTCTCTGCACTAAGAGGGTAACTGGAAAACAAAGGTAACCTTTTTTTTTTTTTTCAACATTTTTAAAGAAAAACATTCATTGCAAAATTTTAGCAAAGTGCAGTAAGGTGCTATACTTACTAACCACACCTCTCCACCAAATCCCCAATGCAAGTCTTCACAAGAAGCTTCCTCGATGGCACTGACAGGGTACCTGTAGTTTCATACTCCTTAAGAATCTGTGGGGCTTTCCTCTTGAGTAGTGACTTCAGGGGTTGACTTTATTCTTCAGTGGTAATGGTAGACTGTGTAAAGGCAACACCAGACACTTTACCTCTCTGCAATAATCTTCAAAGTCATGACAGTAAATTTTCACACAGCATAGAAGCATGAGTTTACTCAAAAAGCTGCAGCAGAAGAAGGCGGTTTCTTAATTACACTGATTATAACGCAATGACTAAAAGAAATTCTGAATAATAATTACATTGATTTTATCTTCTAGTTGCTACTTGGTGAATAAATCTGATCCTGACTAATAGTTAAATACTGTTAAAACACATTTTATGACTTAGGAAACTGGAGAATTGCAAAGTGTACCTGATTTTGTCTAATCTCCCCAAGAGAGGTTTCCATTGGTGGCCCTCTGGCTGACAGGAAGATATGGAATCTATCAAAGTCCTTAACATCTACCTCACTGTCAAAATCAATATATTCCATGAAATCAGTGTTATACTTCAGCAACCTATCAAGCACACAGCCCATGTGCTCAGCTTGGCTTTGACCTATGATGTCTTTGGCACTGCTGACAGAAAAGAATTTTTTTTACAAATCTCTTTCTCATCTATAAAAGTGGTTACAAGGACTTTGACAGATTCTAAGTTGTCATATGCGTGCTGAAAAAAAGAAGCACATGGCTAAATAAGTAAGATCATTTGCATGGTCAAGTTGCTCTTGTTTTTTTTTTTAAATAACACTGACTATTACTTCCTCATAAGGTCTGCATAAAAAAGAAACTATATCAGAGCATGTTTCCAGCAATAAGCCTTAAAAAAGAATGCGCACATACTTTAGTTAATCATAATAGATGCAAAAACTGCTTTAACTGCTTAAAAAATAATTATCTCTGTCAATATGAGGTATATTTCATGTTATCCAGTGATAAGTAATTATAACAAATATTTATCACAACACTACTAAATGTACTCTATTAAGTGTGATAACAGAAGACAGAGGGGCGACATCAAACTAAAGTTACTCAGTCTTAAATTCCTATTCTGTGCTAGTAAACGAATGGTCGCGGTGATAACTACATTTGCTATATTCAGAGCTAACAACAATATTGTCATTTTACACAAATGTTAGGTTCTGACTCTGGCGTTGCTCATAGACACCAGAATGCCTGTCGGAGCTGCTAGCCAACTACCACACTGGTTCTAAGAGCAATTTCTGACTACTCTAATACATAAATAAAGTAAATAGATAAATACATGAATAAAGTAATACATAAAAGTACTACCAAAAACACATTATCTCTAATGAAGTATGGCACTAAAGCCAAGAACTAATACTAAAATTAAGAGTAGGATATGTTAGCAAGACTGTTACATTAAGGTTAGCTAGGTATAGTTTAAATTCAAAGTTTCACATTCTTCCAGAAACCCGACATATTTTCAGTACATTTAGATGAACTGGTAAATTATATTTACTGTAAGGTCTGACAACGTACTAGGCGATGTAACCTCCATCTTTGTCTCCTTTGTCTCAGTGGCGTGAAAAGATAGCGCCCCCTTCCCGCGGCTGGTATGTCATGTTGCTGGGCAGAAATTGTTTCAATTTTCAGCATGTGTATTCTTACTCATTTAATTTCCTACTTTTATTTCAATTGTATTGCACTAGTTCACATGTTACGGTCAAAATAAAGCCTGTTCTGTGTGGATACTTATGCTTATAGCATAGCCATGGCCATCAAATAAAAAATTAATCTTCTTTCAGAATTTTAGTACACCATACACACCTTGCTCCACATTACATTATAAAACATTTTAATTGTCATCAACAAGAAGAGAAGAAGCTGAAGAAGTCTTCAACAACAAATACAGGAAGTGGACTTTCAAATACTAGATTCACTTTAGACTCACACAAGAAATGACTCAACTAGCTGTGTTTGATTGGCTCCTTTGACTCTATGAAAGCTCAGTGTGTGTCTGTACACAGACTGTTGTGTTGGACTATTATTCAGTTGTCTGCTTTTCAAATGTCTGCATCTCAGTGTAGATGAGGCTGGGGGTCATGGAGGCCACCATAGCAGTCTCTTCAACATCATGACATCATCATAAATGCTGCTGGACTGTCTGATGGGCTGACGGTGAAAAAGCCGTCGGGAAGGAAACAGAAGACATTTGAGAGGCTGCAGCAGATTTCTTTGATTTGGGGCCTTTTTCAGCTTTATTGGACAGAGCAGTGAAGATAAGTGACAGCAAAGCAGAGGGAGAGAGAAAGGGGGCGTGGTCAGAATCAAAGCCAGGCCAGCTGCTCTCCACCTCGTGGCACATGGTCACCTGCTCATCCTAGTGAGCTCCACCAGCAGCCCTTTCACACAGTTTACACTGTCAAACACTGTGTGTGGACCTCAGCTAACAATAGGCTACATTTAAGTCTGGACTACATGCTTTTAGATTGAGGCAGATTTTTCACTGTTTTTATTCCATCAGCAGCTCAACATCATGAGCAGCTTTGACATAAAGACATCAAACTCAAGCTGACTTTAAACTGGATCTACTTTTAATACAGGGGCTCAAAAACAACTAACATCTTTATTATATATCAGGACAGAAAGTCATCTCAAATGGAAAACAGCTTTATTTGGAATAATCAGCACTATCAACTGGTTTGGGATCTCCACCAGTTTCATGTCTTTACAGCTTCTCCAACAAAGTTCCTGTAAAATCAGCATCTTTATTGGTTTGATAGTGATTGATTATTCAGTCCCAATCTGCTGTCATCTAAAGAACAAAATGATGTTTCTATGAGTCAAAAAGCTCCAGATGTTGTTCACAAAGAAAACAAAGATTAGGAACTTAAACACAAAGTGTTTGGAGCCAAAATGTTCCCAAGCTGCTCTTTTTGAAATGGCAGAGGTACAGTGGTGTCTAACAGCACACTGTGGAAGGCAAACATGTTCTTGTTGGATGAAACTTCATGAATCCTTTGTAGATTTGAGCTTTTGGAGCCTTTCTTTTCTCTTCAGGTGTACAGAGGCTGAGGAGGCAGGTGAAGCAGGTGGAGCTGTTGTAATGCTGGCAGAGGGTGTGTCTTAGTAACTCTGTGAGGTAGAACTGGATCCAACATTGTGGATGTGTTGATGTTGGAGCCATTAAGATTCTCTGCACACTGTAGGATTTCCCTGTGATTCACTGCGGGGGCATTTTGGAGTCTGTCAATGAAACTCTTCATATTTGTGTTTGACACCAGTTTATAGAAACAGACAAATGTGTCATGCTTTTGTTCGGCCTCCACAAATATACACATTTGTTCATTGGTTGGACTTTTTGGAAGGAGACACATTGAAAACCATGTTAATAAGATCTTGTTGTTTCCTGTGGATCCGACACAGAGAGTGGACTTCAGACAGAAAGCGTGGAAGAGATTTTAGAGGCCGTGTGTGGCAACAGGAAGTTTCTGTATGTTTGCTGATCTTACATGTGGAAAACAACACGTGATGTTTGTGAAGTTCTACAATGATCATTGTTCTGACAGCATTTTGAGTGGGAACAGTTCAAACTGAGAGTAGTGGGAGTTATTTACTGATTGAAACAAGCTGAATGTTTCTGTGCACGATGAAGATCAGCAGCAGCAGCTCAGCTGATCAATGAATTGACATCTATCAGTCATTTCATGAGATGAAGTCATCAGCAGACATTTGTTCTAACTGTGTGATAAATGTCAGAACGTCAGGGCTCTGCTTTAGTCACTACTTGATGATCATTGGCTCATTGTTGAATCACGTGGCCCAGTCTGACCTCTGACCCTTTGCTGCAGGTCTTCTGTGTTATCTCCACTTTCATGTCTGATCTTCTGCTGTATCGTCCAAAATAAACATCTGAATCATTTCCAACACTTCAGCAGATCTTTAGTTTGGGCAGCACAGTACAAAATAACACATATTGTACTATACTGCCCACTTCCTGATCTTATTGGATCTGTGTGTGAGGTTGGTGAAGGAAACACATGTTTACTGAGTGAATCGCTGCCATTAGGAACTAGTTTTTATATCACAGCCTAGAAATCACACAGGACCATTTCTGCAAGTGAAAAGTCGTCATTGGAGGAAAATAATTGTGTAGTTTGTGCGACTGTTGTTTGTAAATGAAGAATTGTCCCAACTACATGTGCTGCTGACCTTTGACCTTTTCTTTAGGTGCACAGAGGAGTCTGTGGAAACATCCAGAGCTGAGGCAGTGCTACAGATGTCTTCAAATAAAGTGGTGTATTATCCATGTTTTCTATGGATCACATCAATATCCTGATCTAACAAGCCCCCTTTTTGTGGATTTTAGAGCCTCTGACTTTTGCTGCGTCTGCGTCTCATTTCAAGCACAAGAGCAAGAAGTGGATGAAGAAATGGGGCGAGTGGGGTCAGTGTGGTGCATGTCAGCTGTGCTCATGCTTTCACAAAGAACATGTGTATTCATTGGCAGCATTAAGCTGCACTTTAGTCTTCATGATAATAAAGTATTGTGACTTTATTATTGTGAATCCTCACAGTCATGTTGCAGCTCTGCTTTGCTTTAAGAAAATGTTCTACCAGGATGTTACTTTCCTAAACGTGTTCTCCAAATGTTCCCAAAGACTTTGTTCTAAGTAGTTCTACATGATGAAACATTCACACTAAGTTTAAGAAGGACACACAAACACCATCTGTCCTTCATCATGTGTACAAACGTGTTCAGATGTCAAATGTACCGTGAATGGATGCAAATGTGGATCGTTCCAATAAAATGAGACAGTTTTGTAAGTGGATCCCAGTTTGAAGTTCATTGAAACCTATAAGAACATGTTATTCAAACCAACTTTATCCAACAGGAAGAAGCATCAGGGGAACAGGAAACATTCAAACATGTTTACTGTAAGAACTGCACAAAGGAAGGAAACACAATCCTACACACGACCACTTTAAAATGGACATTTAGCTTTTCAAACATCAGGGAGTGCTGCAATAACAACACTGTGCCCATTCTGATCAGACTGAAAGATTTATAGAGATTTATCCATGTGCTGGAAAAGGATTTGATATCAACATATATGCAGATTAGTAGGAGCATTTTCTTCATATTGATTTAGAGTTCAGTACTAGGAATATGTAGAATTAACATCTGTGTATATGACGAGTGATGAAAACTTCCAAAGGACGTCAGAATTGGTGTTTCTATCTGTGAGTGTCCCAGAGGAACCTACCTGAGGGATTATTAAAGATCTGTCTATCTAGAAAGACTTGCATTGATTCACAGTGTACAATTCTTTCTAATCTATTAACATCTTCCTCCAAATCCTGTTTCTGCTGCATCAGAAGGGCTCAAACCTCCTGCTGTTGTCTACTGGACCATCAATTCTACTTTATGATGATCTTCAAAGATAAAAATGTTGATGTTTAGTTTGAACCAATCCTGTGTCAGCTGCAGCCACATCATTGCCACGCATACAAATGGCTGCGTTCCTGTTTAGACCTGCTGGCTGTCAATGGGCTTCATTCCATTTCAGACTGCCGGTGGTCGCTGTGATCTAAACTCAACATGGCTCCTGTGTTAGAAGAGACGATGATTTTAAATTTGCACATTGACTAGTTTCTTTCCAACACTATGGAGCTACCAGCCCAGTATATGTAGCCCACAGTAGGTGGAGTTATCAAGCTGCACTGACAAACATCAGGACTCATGTGATCCCTACATGTGGACCTTTCACACATGGATCCAAGTGCAGATTCAACTCTGCATTACATTTGACTTCAGCTGTTACACACTTTCATTTTCTAGCTGTGTCACTTCCTGCTTTTTGGATCAGAGAGTTTATCCATGTCCACAAATGTTTGTCTAAATGTTATCAAGTTTCTTTGTCCTCTGATAAACCATGAAAGGACCAATCAGCTGATCAGCAGTCAGGACATCAGTATCGTGACCAGTGATGGGAATAACGGCGTTACAAGTAACGGCGTTACTTTTTTCAGTAACGAGTAATCTAACTAATTACTATTCCTATCCTTACAACGGCGTTACAGTTACTAACAAGGAAACGCGGTCCGTTACTATGTTTCAACAAACAGACGGTTGAAGCTGTGTTCAGCTTACCACATCTTATATCAGCTGCATAAGTAGCTGTAAGTAATCTGGACGCTACAGCTTTAAGCAGCTGCCGCGGACAATAATCACGATCACTGTCTAGCACAACACCTGGAGCTATCACATGACCACTTCAAGATGACAAAGCAACAAGGTGATATATACCAGTTTATAAATTGTGTTGATAGGCCAGTAAAACCAGAGTCATGATAAACAATATATACGCGGCGTTTTTTCCTCAATAGTTTCGTCACGTTGGCGCTAGCACTGACACATCGATTGCAGCTCTCTCACTCTAGATCGATAGGTCGATTTAGGTCGATCTAGAGTGACCTATAAAAGAAAACGGGAAGTTTTAAGATTGACGGCGAGAGAGAGAGAGAGAGAGAGAAAGAAAGAGAGAGCAGGAAAAGAGAGAGCGAGTTTTGAGATGTGGGAGATTTGTGACGTTTAGTGTTTGGAGTGTGTAGTTAATGTGTTGTCTTGTGTAGTTAATAAGATGCCACAAATTATTTGTGCCACTCCAAATATTTCTGTCCACTATAAAGGAGAACATCACAGCCTGATACCTGCAGGTCTGACAGCAGCAGGTGTATCACTCCTGTTTCTACCTGGAGACAGCAGTCGCCTCATTGTTCTGACACACAACACAAAACTATCCACAACACTACACATTGAAGAACAGCTGATTGTTCTGTAAATAGTTTGAAATGGTTATTTAGAAAATCAAGGTAAAGGTAAATGGATGCAAATAACTTTGTTTGCAAAACTTGTGCATAGGATTTTAAAATTGACAATTTATATTTGCATTTAAAGTTATGAAATATGATTCAATAAACATGTTTATGGTTGTTACAGTAAAAATATAACTTTTTCTACTCCGATTTTATGTTTTTTGTCTGATTTTAGATCAATTGTATTAATACAGTATGTCAAAATAAGAACATGACTGTAAATTCAGACACGTGAGGTTGTGCTGAAAAGAATGAAACCAAACAAGGCAAAGCAAATAGTTTTTAAAGGTAAAATGTGGAGGAAACATCAAAAGTAGTAAAAATGGCAAATTATACCCTGGACCCCAGAGGGTTAAACATAATAGTTACTTTTCAAGTAATTAATTACTTTTAGAATATTGTAACTCAGTTACTTTTTGAAGAAGTAACTAGTAACTATAATGAATTACTTTTTCAAAGTAACTTGTCCAACACTGATGGTGACTCGAGTACTGGATCAAATGTGACCCTGAGCTTTGTTTTGACCTACAAAGTTCACATCCTGCTTCTTCTTCCAGTTCAAAACATGCAAAAGTTCACTGGTTTCCACAGCAGAGCCTGACACAGCGCTCCACGCCTTCTCCTCCTACCTGTTCCCACAGCCGCCTCATTAATAACAGGAAGTCAGTGTTTCTGTGAGCCGACGAGCTGAACTCAGACTTTTCACTTATACCCGTCTTATTTCTTTCTTTATTGTATTTATTTATTTGACCTGCACAGTGATTTTATTTCTGTGTAGATATTTGATATTGTGTAACTGAAGCTGTGTCCACGTTTGATCTCAAAGTGACACATGGACTCTGTCTGTGTCCTCAGTTTCCCAGCATGCCTCGGCTGTGGAGCTGTATGAGGGAGAGCTGTTTGTCCTGGTGCCCTGTGAGTTTCCCACTTTTGAACTGGACAGCCCCACAGTGGTGTGGAGTCGCTCCCACCTCAGTCCTCCAACCGTCCACCAGCTTCAAGGAGACGAACTGAAAGATCCAAACCAGCGTTACAGCGGCCGAACATCCATGAAGACTGGAGACCTCAGCCTGAACCTGACCAACCTCCACCTGTCTGACAGCGCCACCTACACCTGCTCCGTCACATCATTTAGACTGAGAGATGTCCCACTGCAGGTCAAAGGTCAACATCAAACCAAAACCCTGCTGTAGACGATCACAATCACTCAAACTGAACTTTTAATATTGTCACAATAAGCATGCTTGTTTCACCATTTTAAATCTGAGCAGATTCTTTAATTCATTACATTCAGTCAAAGGTCACCTGACAATTTGTGTTTCTCTACAGAACCATTTCCATCCTGGACCACAGCTCTGCTGGTTCTCCTGGTCCTCCTGGTTCTCCTGGTTCTCTGGTTCTCCTGGTTCTCCTGGTCCTCCTGTTTCTGCTGGTTCTCCTGGTTCTGCTGGTTCTCCTGGCTCTCCTGGTTCTGCTGGTTCTCCTGGCTCTCCTGGTTCTCCTGGTTCTCCTGGCTCTCCTGGTTCTCCTGGTTCTTGTTCTCATTGTCTCTGGAGGTCTTTTATTTCATTTCCGGCACTATTTTAAGTCAGGTGAGTGTCTCCTACTGCACTACCCATAATGCCGATGGTTAGCAGGTAGGGGTGGGTTTTGATTAGTGATTGAAATCGATTCTAGCTTGGATCATTAAAATCCTGAATCGATTTTAAATATAAATGTATTTTAGCTGAAACGCCTGAATCTCAGGTTAAAGCTCCCACAGTTTCAACAACCATCAAACAGCTAAAACAGTAACTGAGAGCAGGAACACGGATTCTGCACAAAGACGCATCAGAATCAGTTTCCATCTAAAAATCTCTGTTTCCTGCATTATTGGCTTGTTGTTACCCACCAGTCTACCGTTGTTGACAGCGCTGTCGGCCGCTGGGTTTGTTGTTGTTTTTGACTTAGTCTCATTTCTGCTGCTCAAAACTGAACAAACTTTGTAAAATGATGCAAAACTGCAAAACTCTCAGCTGTGTCTGTAATCAAACCTCTGTAACTTTGCTCTGCTTCACTTCATCAGGTCATGTTCACATGTGTTTTTGTTCTACTGCAGAATATTTTTAAGGTCATCTGCTATAAAAAGCCAGGCCAGGAAAATCTGCTTCATGTTCTTCTGTTTTATCCTCAGTGACTTTGACACAAAGGCCTCTGCTGTGATGCTCACACCTCTGATGAAGTCTCACAGTGTCAGCTTTCTTTTATAGATATAAAAATATGGAAATGAATGATAATATTTCTGACTGTCTGAGGCAAACTTCAGCGATTAAAAGTGAATGGATTGTAGAAATGAGTGAGGATACCCAGCCCTGTTAGCAGGTGTCCTCTGGTGGCTCCTTGACTGTCACACAATCATGTGCTGACAGGAAATGTTGCAGCAGCTTCAGTAAATGTTCCTCCCTGAGTTGTGCTCAGTCATGTGGTGGAGAGCTTCAGATGTTCAGAGCAGGAGAGCTCCAACAAGACCAGGACTGTGTATTTTCCACCATCTGCTGACATCACAGTATGACTGCTTACTGTTAGTAGTGCAGTGTCAGTGGATGCATTTGACCAAAACCAGAGTGGAAACGCTCATAGATGTGGTGTTTCTTCAAGCAGGCTGTGAGGTGGGCAGCAAGCGGCTTCTCAACAAGCTTTGACCTGAAAGAGAAACTGATCTATAATGTTGATGTAATGTTGGATCTAAGCTGGGTTTGCTGAGCTTTGCTTCCACAACGGCATGTTTGAAAAAGCTGGAACACTCCAGTCTGAAGAAAAGCGTTAAAAAGGTTTACAAGGCAAAAAGCTTTGTGGGGAGAATATGTGAGGGAGCTGAAGACGGCTGATTCTCATCAAATGTCACAGGTGTAAAAGTAGAGCAGCAGTGAGCTGCCACAACAAGAACGCTCTGGGGGGGGTTGTCATTGATTTCTTTGGTCTACAGAAAATCAGACTTTTGTTGTCGTCTGCTTTAGAGCCACATTTATAGGTGAGGCAGCTCGAGACGCAACAGCTGATTGTGTCAAACAAAACTTTGAATTTCTCCCATTTTCTGATCTGAGTTTTGTTTCTGAAGTTTCAAATAGACTCATTTATCCAATGGCACGTCCTCAAGTGAAGGTCAACAAAGACGCAGTTGTAGTCACTCAAAGCTACATCCTCCGCAGACACGTTGCTGATGCTGAGGCCCAAAGAAAGGAAGCGTGTGAGACATGGCCGACTGTGGAGGCTCAGCCTGTCTGTTCTTCTGCTCTTCATCCAACATGTCTGCAGCACTTTACAGGACGCTGCAGACTAGTTACCAAAGAACGAGTCAGGAACACATCAGGAACAAACTGAGACACACAAGTTTTACAGAGACCCAACGAAGATGAAGAGAAAGCTGCTGTAACCTGGAGACCTCAGTCTGACCCTGAAATACCCCACAGATGGAGACACAAACACCTCCACCTGCACCGTCTGCAGCAGGGAGGGAAACATCCTGCTGAAGAAACAAGTGCTGCTGATAGGTTTGTAGCTTGAACCTATTCGCTGGAACGTTGAAGGCAATGTGATTACACAGCAAGCAAGACACGAGTAGGCAACATTCTTTATGTTTCACGTGCACGGGAGAGAACTGGACAGGCGCCGTTCCTTCGCTTGACCCCAGTTGCTCTCGTCCACTCTCCCGTAACATTGCTCTTTTATTGTGGTTACATGAATATGCATAGGTTCATTAACATATAACATAGGTATGCATGTGAACAAAGAATACCTTGTGTGTGTGTGTGTGTGTGTATGTGTGTATCTGTGTGTGGGGGTCAAACTGTGACCCCAGGAAGACTCCCCAGAGCCGTCCATCTACACAAAAGGCACTTAGCCTAAAACAGATATACGTATGTTTGCTATACCATATATCAGCAAGAGAAGATACGACCTCTCCTAGGAGGTGTGTGATCTATGCCAGAACACTCTGAAGAGGAGTGAACACACTCCCCTCTTCATGCTACACAGAGTTGTTACAGACCTCCTGGGATGAGACATTCTTTCAATCTACAAATGATTATAAACTTCTAAGCATATATGAGTAAATATTTCTAAGCATAAATGACAATCAACAATACAAATCTAACATTTCCCCCCTTTTGGCAATTATGCTAGAAAAGTACCCAGTTATGATCCCGTCATGTCTGACAGTGTCAATGCAAACATTTTTATACTCAGCATATGTAAACGTACACAGTTTGACAAATATATTAGCAGTTATCCAAGTTCTCATTAATCTCATCCAATGGTAACCTGCATCCTACAAGCAAACAAATGAATTGTTAATGGTCATAAGAGAAATTAACATTTTCAAGATCACTCCAGCTTGGTGGTGCTCCTCCGCAAGACATGTAAATCGCACATCTCTCTGCAGAGTGGTTTAAGTTCTGCAGGGCGTCATAAATGTCTCTTCCAGTTGTTTCCATCACTGTTCATAGGACCAGACTCCAAATGTATGTAGAATAGACATTCAGACATACCAGTTGAGCTTGTCGTTTGTCAACATGGGTCTCAGCTATCGTGAAAGCTGCAGACCTCTTCAGCACTCTAGTTTTATGGCCTCTGTCCTGTGGGGGATATTTATGACTCCTCCATTATCCATCCTCTGCAGGAAAAACCCTCTGTGTAAAGGGTGCTGGATCCAGTTATCTTACTGCTGTTATGATCCCAGCAGTCTTCAGTGTGCCATCGTATGCACAGTATAGTGACGCAGCATTAGGTGATATTCATAGGAAACTGCCGTCATCACCACCATAGCTTCTAGTTCCTGTGCTTTTCACAGAATCATGATGCCATCCTTGAACTCCCGCTGCGCTGTCGGTGGAGCTTGGCACGCTCCCCTCATCCTTCAGGTGCCCGTCTGTTGTCCACAATCTCCTCTGTTGGCCTCTGGAAAGCCCCCTTGGCACAGCTCTCATTCCAACGCAGCTTCGTGGTCCTTGCTGTGGCTGTGGAATCTGATCTCATGATGGGCCCCAAACAGCTCGACCTTTGACCTCAACCACTGCCTGGGCTGTCAGCTATGCCTGGAATGGGTTCTTGCTTCTCACTGGGCCTCTGAAGATTTCTCAGGAGATTCCTTTCAGCAATACTTTAACTGCTGCACCTGTATTTCCTTGCTAGGAGGAAAAACTCCTACTTGGAAAGCATGTAAACCATCATCAAACCACATTCTTTAGTTCAGTGAGCTTCATTTATGGACCATCAAAGCCTCATCTGAACACAGATGCACCACTTGCATAGGTTTAATACCCGTAAATGAACTGTTAATCACACAAATCACACAAAAATCATAAAAAACATAGTTTAGAAAACATAGAAAACATAATTTTATGTAATTCGTGTAATTCTGGACCCCTCCTCTTGACGCATGGACACTCCCATGAGTCAACTCATCAAACCTAGATTCCTGTCTGAAAGAAAAAGGTTAGCTAGATCATGTCCCAGGCAACATCAGGGCGTCTCCTCTGGAGTAGCTCCGTAACCCTGCAATAAAAGATGTTAGTGTGTTTTGCACAGTAAGTGTGCTCACCATCTGGCTCCGCCTGGAGCCATCATACACACCATCATGGCCTGGAAAACAAGATCTGGAAGTGAAATCAAACTTCACACTTATAAACAACTGTATCATAAGTAGCAATAAAGCATTCAGCATCAGCAGGACAAGTATCATGTGCAGGTTTTCTCAAATCAGTAAACTACAATTATTGGCATAATTTGCCTCAGACATGGATCATCCCATGTACTCAGTTAACATTAATGTAATCGGTGACTTCCCTTAAGCAAAGTCACTCCATGTATTTAACACTAGGAGCTCAGTAGTGGCCAGCTAATGAGCCCCATATCAAACTATTCCACAAACACTGCATCTCTTATTTGCTTTCTCATGTTACTTGTCCATCTCTGCTGAGTCCTCTACATGCACTCTTAGAAAAACAAACATTAGCAACACACATGGACAATCCTGGAGGTCAGGCACAAGTTGACAGGGTCCAGAGGTGCTATAAAAAGACCATAAAGTTAGCCATCCATAGCTGTGGAAAGAAGTGACACTAGTTTCAACACAGGGAATGTTTCACATGTTATTCACATCGTCAAAGTAACCTTCACATTTTCCCAACAACACAGTGTAACAGCATCACCAACTCATAACCTGTAAACACAGTTTTCTTCACACATAAACCCAGAAATCCTGTAGTAGGAAAACATCAACCAGCTATCCTGGTATAAATCACATGATCAACTCACATGAAGAACTGTAATGCTGTAGAAAAGTTAGCGCTGCGCAGGTGTATACACACTTTCTCACAGTCACCTCCGTGAGCAACACAAGGTAGTGAATAACACCCCTGGTAGATGCACAGACACAGAAAGTGGCATTTAAAAGGTTAAATCGGTATGGCCAAAGCTCACGCAACCTCGAATGTTGCTGTCATCTTTCTGCTCCTGTAAAAAGAAACACACATAGATTCATCTGCACCTTTGTCAGGTGGGGGTTAACTTCGCACAGTGATATCAGTCAGTCTGTCAGCTTCTGTCCGCTTTTACCAGTCAGTCAGTTTTATTTTCTCTCACTCATTCATTCATGCATTCATTCATTCTTTCTTTGCTAAAAGTGGAAATTATCATCGCATTTTCATTTCCACTTCTCAGCAAAATGACGTCATTTCAAAAAGAAAAGAAGAACTTTATATTGGATTATCTCGCTTAATCCTTTTTGGGCAGGGACTCATTTTCTAATTGTCCCATATAAGTGACTTTCTCCAGAGCCCATTTTAATGTGGAGAAACTCACTTGCAACAATTTTCTCGACGACGCGTCGTATAGCGCTTCTGTTCTAATTGTGCAGATCTGCTCAAACAGAGATTATCAAACAAAACTTTCAGTGCACTGTGAAAGTATCAAAATAAAAAGGCCTCGTTAAGTCATGACACATGCTCCTCATCTCAGGAGGGTAAATCATACCATTAGCATGGTTTATCATACCATCATACTAATTGGCAGGCTCAACTTCACAACAAAAGAAAAATCATCAGCTAGATTAATTCAAAACCAACCATCAACCGCACAACACACAACATAAGCCTCATGTCTCATTAGCTATGAATTTTAATCCCTATGTCTGTGCTCTTCACTCATTTAGGCCACAAATTTTATTTAATTTTCCTTTTTCCCCTTCATCATAAAACCTGTGACATGTTGTCATGCATTTCGCAAAAGAAGTTTGTTCTCATGTATTCAGAGTTGTGTATCTGGGTGCAGGATTCACTCACACATCACAACAGGAAACTCAGTGTTTTAGAGTCTCCACTCCAACAAACTCCAACACATCCCATTCACTCGTGCTAGAATTCAGTCACCTTTCATTAATCTAAGAACCATCAACTAATTTGCATATCAGCTATTAACCCACTAAGTTGACAGGACAACAGAAATGCATGTTCAAAATATTATCACAAAAATAGAATTTCCCTCATACAGTAAATTACTTGTGCTGCATCAATCAGGCAGAAAGCATCTCCCAATTTACTATATTAACAACTAAATTTATTGTCTGATCACTGGTTGGTCAAACCAGAATCTTTTTTTTCCCCACAAAAGTTAAACTGTTGTCCTGCAACCTAGAGAGTTAACTGTCAGCATTGGATAAATTCAGCATTTGATAACAAGCGTCTGTTAAATTGACACTATTTTAACACTGATGAGAGATAACAAGCTGATCTTCATTGCATGTGTGTTTGTGTTATTAGGCAGGTTTAATCAATGTCTCTGGAGCTGCATCTCCAGCAGGGCATGTTCTTAAAGCTCCCTTTCCTACACACTTCTCTGCTATTAATTGATCATCATTTTCAACTAATGTGCTGTGAGTCCACTGATCTTTGCATCACACGAGGTGATTTGGACAAGATGATAAACAGACTCACATGCTCAAGATGTTGTCTACTCTTCATGAGCTCTCTTGTGTTTGTGTTAGTAGGGTTAATGCATGTTCTGCTTGTGTGTGTGATTTTGTATATGTTTCTTTTTGTAGTGGCTCAGATTCCTTCACAATTTTCCACTTAAGCAGTCAGTTTTCTTTTCCCCAGGTTTGCTAACCCAAATTTTGATTTCCCACATTAAACAATAGCTTTCCTCTGTGTCCTTACTTACTGCTCTCACTCTGTTGTTCTCTCCCACTTCAACAGTCCAATAGCCGGCAGTTCTTCTTCAGCTTTGTCCTGTGTTCCACTGTCTCTTCTTGCCATTTTCTCCAAAGGTGGCAAATGTCAAACTCCAACAGTCTCCTCAGTTCTCTTCAAACGTCCTTTTCACATGCACAGTGAACTTTGCAGCTTGTTGGAAACACAGTGTCATTCATCCAATCAGTCAGGATGATGGTTTGCTCTTCTTCTCCACTGCTGTTTGTCCACACTGCTGCTGCTTGCTGGGTCTCTTTGCTCAGGACTTCGCTGCTGTCTCTTTATCTGCCATGTTATTGCTCTTGGAACTGCATTCCTTGTCTTCAGGGAGGAGTGAGAGCTCGCTTGTGAGGATGAGGGACACATGGAGCTGTAAATAAGTTAGCCAAAAACTTGGCCCGAATGTTTCCAATGATGTTAAACTATAATTTCCTTCCGACCGCTGCATATGGGAAATTGATCCGGGTCTGCTCCTCACCTGCAAGTGACACACTGAGACATTTTGATCATTATTCTCACTGCTTAACCGACACACAGAACTCTCTCTCTGTTTTTTGTGAACTCTCCTTTCTTAAAAGCAGAAAGTGAGATTGTAGTTGTTCTTGGCTGATAAACACAAAACCTTTTTCCTATGATTTTTCATCTACAATGTAGATTCTGTCTCTTTTTTACTCCTTTTTTCTTATAACTGGCTGGTGACCTGTAGAATCACCGCTCTCACAATTTGTGGCAATTACGTTTACACAACGCACACACACTGCGACGTCAGGCACATTCACACTCACTTTTTTCATCTGCATAAATAAAACATATGGCTGATGATATGTGCCATGGTGATCCATAAGTATGATCACAAGTTTATCTAGTTAGTTTTCAACCCAACAAAGCAAATAAACAAAAACATGATGCTGATGCTATGAACCCTCTACACACATGAATCAAGATCCAGGAAAACTGCTGCGCATCTGAAAGAAGAAGCTGAACTCACGGATACGCTACATACTCGAGTTATCATAGTTCTGTTTCTCTCTCTTTGATGAGTTCTCAGCCAGCTCCTGATCTGAGAATGTGTAGCTTGCTCATCAGCCCAGAAGAGACAGCAACACAACCTCACACAGTGGTTGCGTGCTTTGCCCACAGCGGCAAAGACTTACATTTTCATATTAAACTCAGCTTCTCCATCATGTAGTTTTCAGCTGTTTCACACAGGGTTCAGCATAATAGTTGTTTTCACAGGTGTGCTCTCTATCTCAACAATGGCTCATATTAGGACGACAGTCTTTCAAACAGGTCAAGTGCCTCTATGCATGTAATTAGGTAAAATATTTACCTATTTTACTTCATCTCATATGTCATTGTACTGAATTTGAGCAACCTTAAGCTTAATGCAGATTACTGTTAACAACTGGTTAAAGTAATGGTCTGGAGCACAGGCCGTTGTTGATCAGGGAAATCATCTAAACATTTTGTGTCGGCAAGGGGTGGGGGAAAGCCATTCACCCGAGCATAGCTTAACTGCTGCTGATGTGGGCTGGCCTTCTCCACACGCTCTTCAAGGCTGCTGTTTTCCTGAAAACTTCTAACATTTGAGATTCTCCCGTGACTAGTTTACGCTCATGACAGTTATGAGAATATAAATGGCTCGCACTGTTGGGAGTAAATTCTTGCAAAAATGTGTTGTCTCCCTGTGAGGCAGTCTTACTTGCTCGGGAGCCCATGATAACAACAACCGTGTCACAGACCATGCCTGCTCCGCAGCATTCACACAAACACAGCAACACTCTTTTGGGACCCTAACCCAGTCGCGCGACTCAAAACCCAGTGAAGGGACGCTCGGGACACAAACCCAGGGCGATTTCAAAACCGGACACTCACCGGACGCTTGGGCCCTTGGGCGATTTTACCAAAACCTCTCTCTCGGGACCCTAACCCAGTTCTGGGACCCTAACCCAGTTCTGGGACACTAACCCAGTCAACTCTTCCAACTTACTCGGTGTTGCTTAGCGTGTAATATCAGCCTCGGATCCCGCCGATCGTCATTCGTCGGGGAGAGAAAACAGACAGCTAATCCACCGGCCAGATGACAAATTCTCACGTTTCACTGACGTCAGGGTTCTCTCCTCGGTGAATGCCGACTCCAGGGATCCGGCGTCGAAGGACCAATTAATGATAGGTTTGTAGCTTAAACCTATTTGCTGGAACGTTGAAGGCAATGTGATTACACAGCAAGCAAGACACGAGTAGGCAACATTCTTTATGTTTCACGTGCACGGGAGAGAACTGGACAGGCGCCGTTCCTTCGCTTGACCCCAGTTGCTCTCGTCCGCTCTCCCGTAACACTGCTCTTTTATTGTGGTTACATGAATATGCATAGGTTCATTAACATATAACATAGGTATGCATGTGAACAAAGAATACCTTGTGTGTGTGTGTGTGTGTATGTGTGTATCTGTGTGTGGGGGTCAAACTGTGACCCCAGGAAGACTCCCCAGAGCCGTCCATCTACACAAAAGGCACTTAGCCTAAAACAGATATACGTATGTTTGCTATACCATATATCAGCAAGAGAAGATACGACCTCTCCTAGGAGGTGTGTGATCTATGCCAGAACACTCTGAAGAGGAGTGAACACACTCCCCTCTTCATGCTACACAGAGTTGTTACAGACCTCCTGGGATGAGACATTCTTTCAATCTACAAATGATTATATACTTCTAAGCATATATGAGTAAATATTTCTAAGCATAAATGACAATCAACAATACAAATCTAACAGCTGCTCACTGTCAGGGCTCAGTGCTGTAGATGCAGGTCAAAGGTCAGTTTTCTGTCCTTCTACTTTCTAAATACTCACAGGCTCAGGCAGTGGGCTCACAAAGAGGTGGCTCTGAGCCCTTTATCGTTTGCAGTGCTGATGAACACTCTGATGTTTGCAGACAAAGTTCTGATCTGTAGTGAGAGTGAGGAGGAGAGTCTGGAGAGAAGAGAAAGTACAAACAAGGAGAGATGAGGAGGAGGTCAGGGCTGATTTATGACAGGAGGAGAGCAGTAAGAGTGAAGAGGAGGAGATGGCAGTGAGAGCTGCTGTGATGGAGACACACAGACAGGAGGAGCTGCAGGTGGCAGAGCTGAAGATGCTGAGAGTTTGGTTGGAGGTGAGCAGGATGGACAGGATTAGAAAGAAGAAGATCAGAGGGATCGCTCAGGTCCAGCAGAGCTGCAGTCAGACTGTGTGCTGGATGCTCCACTCCAGAAACTGACTCAGTGTGTGTGTCAAGTTCACACAGTGCAGAAACAAACAGCCTTCACTTTACAACATGATCACAGGTTTATTGATCCATCAGAGCAGCTGGAAGGAAGAGACGAGCTCCTGAACATTTCCTGACGCTGCTGCACAAACAAAGTGATTCATTATTAGTTTGATTAGATCTTTAATGTCACAGCTGTCTGAAACATGCTGATGTCACACAGTTTGATCAGACTGTGCATTGGTACATAGTGTTGTTTTTACCTGCATGATTTTATTGTAATAGTTATGTTTGTTTATTGTTATTTAAATATCAGGTTTTATCCTGATATTGTGTGTTAGTGTTGTTGCACAATATTCTTTTAATCCACTGTGGACTAAGCGCACAATAGTAGCACCTGTGGAGGTGGGAGCGTTCCCCGAGGCGGCTTATCAGCCGCCAGGCTGACCTGTTAAAGGGGATGGTGAGCGCAGAGACGGGAAGGCGGAAAGGAGGAAAACAAACGCACGCAAGCCAGCGTAGTGGGAGGCGATGCAATCCACAGCAGGGCAGGGGTGTCCCTCTGCCTGCATCTGGCGCTGCTACGACGGAGGCCGTGTTCAGGTGTGGAGTGGGGCGGGACTGTGACGCGCTGTCAGGAGGAGACAGGTCTGCGACAGGAGCCCCGCCCCCTTGTTCTTCTGGCCGGTGTGGTTTCCATCCCGGAAGAGAAATTCCTCTCCTGTTTCAGATAAGGAACATCTGCCCACGTGTTGCTGGACTGTGGCATTATGGGAATTTTAGCATATGGAAACATTTGTTTAGCCTTTGTGTTGACAGTGTAGAGTTATTTCTGCGGCAGGGTTTTTAGCGTGTTGAGACTCTTTTTATTGTATAGGGGGATTTAACCTGTAACTCTGGTTGTGTCTGTTTCCATGGAAATAAATGGTGTGTTTAAGGCCAACTTAGTGTCTGAGCCCTGAGCGCTGACCCACTCACTCCCCTTCTACTTGTATGTGAACGCACTTTGAGGTGCAGATTTAGATCCACCACTTTTAGCGGCTCCACTAACACTGAAGCCTCACACAGGAAGTCATTTCCATGTGCCGTTTATTTACTTTCCGGCTCTTTGAAGCTTCGCTGCCAAATGTGGAGGAAAAGTTTTATCTGGAGCTCTGCAGCAGGTATAAACTGATATTAATCTTTAATCTGTCAAAACTGAGAGCAAACAAAAGAACTGCTGTATAATGCCGTCCACCCACTCAGTTTAATTGGTCACATGACTGCATCATATGACTAAAATGCGTCGTTGTTTTCAAAGGGCTCAGTTTTTGCAGTCCAGATTGCAACATGAAAACTGCCTTTTTAAAAAGCTCAGTTTTCCAAAAACGCCGTCTCAGTGTGGAGGCCAAAACAGAGAGAAAGAAGCTTTTAGAAGGAAAACGTATCAGTGTGGACACGGCCTCCGTCCTCTGATCGGCTTCAGCTTTCTCTACACCTCTGAAACCTGCTGCTGTCTGTACACCTCACGCTGTGTTTGTGTTCTCTCAGAGGTGGAGGAGGGGGCAGAGTCTGTCCGGCTGCCTGAGGACACTCAGGTGGAGTGGTGGCACCGTCCTGAGAAGCCTGACAAACAGGAGCAGCATCACAGAGTGAAAGAAAGACGAGCGTGTGAAAAGCGGACAGTTCAGCCTGACCCTTAAACGCCCCACAGACAGATACAGCTGTGTGGCCTGGAGCCAGGGAAACATCATGGATGGAGAATCGTGCTGCTCACAGTTACAGGTGTTACATTTAAGATGTTTAATGTCACATACAATGAAGTTTAGGACTCATTTGAACCAGCATGAACTAACAGTTGTATAAGGAAAGGGAAATAAATGAGATGTGAGCACCAAGAAATAAGTGAAATGATGATGAAGAATGCAGAACTATAATTTAACCAAAACTAGATTCCCCAGAAACATCCTCAGAAATCCAAACCTTGTCTCTAAGACCCAGAAGTAACACAGTAACACTAGACTGTGGAAGCCACCACAGCCCTGCAGGACTGTTTGGACAATATGGTCTGGAGTGTATTCACAGAAGGAACAGACTTGGAGGGCCACACATCTGCTGTCCTCTCATACATCTGCACTGAGAGTGTAACAACAACAAAGACAAAGTGTTCCCAAAGCAGAAGCCATGGCTCAACAGTGAGGTGCAGCTCTACTGAGAGCAGCGCCTTCAGATCAGGAGACCAACAAACCTACAAAGAGGCGTCTGATCTAAAGGCATCAAAGAATCCAAACACAGATTCAAACAGCGCATCGAGGAACACTTTAACACAAACCACTCCAGAAACATGTGGCAGGGATCAAGACACTCACTGGCTACAAGGACAATCGCACACAAACAAACACATCACCTCACCTGACACCATAAAGCAGTTCTTCGCCCGCTGTGACCAACAAAACAGTGACACCATCACCTATCCTGCGTTACAGAGAGGGACGACGCCCCCATCCAGCTGGAGCAGCATCAGGTCAGAGCCACACTGCGCAGAGTCTTTGCGAGGAAAGCAGCTGGTGCTGACGGTGCAGCCGGTGGAGTGCTTAAAGCATGTGCAGACCAACTAGCAGAGGTTTCACCACCATCTTCAACCTCTCACTGCTACAGTTTGTAGAAGGCAAACAGGTGGACAGAGGACGCCATAATTACAGCTCTTCACACAACCCTCACACATCTGGACAGCAGGAAACACGTACGTGAGAATGCTGTTTGTGGACTTTACCTTCAACACAGTTCAAGCCCACAAACTGGTTCATAAACTCAGCAACTTAGGACCCAGCAGCTCACTGTGCAGCTGGATACTGGACTTCCTGAGCAACACACCCCAGAACGTCAGGATGGGAGCCACACCTCCTCCACCCTCACTCTGAACGTGTGTCCTCAGTCCCCTCTTATACTCACTTTTCACCCATGACTGTTCTCCAATCCACACCAGTAACACCATTATAAAATGTGCTGATGACACCACTGCCATGGTATAACATCCTGAAATCAAAAACATGACAGAATGAAAGATTTAATTAGTAATACAAAAAGTCACTAAATACCAAAATACAGCCCACATCCTAATACAATCAGCTCCTCTGCCACCAATCTCAAATATGAGACATCACTTTCAAAACTCACACTTCAGTTGCACCATTTCCGGCTTTAGCTGCAGATTTTTTATGGGAACTTCTTGTTTCCCTGACACCACCTTCCTGACTGCTGAACACTGAAAAGTCCATTAAAATATAATGTCAGTTATAGTGAATGTATACATCCGTGATAAGTCTTTCCTTCTTCAATACTATTTATATCCTGGTTTTCATAAAAATTCTACAAACACAAAAATGGATCGTTGGATACATAATACATTTCATAATTTTCTTTTAAACTCATGCTTCAGCAACACCAACGTCAGTGTTCAGTTTGCCTGTTTCAATCTCTGGCAATTACATTTGCCATAGACAATTCCCAATTCACCATAATATTGACCATTTCTGTTGTAAAGACACCTTTCAGCTCACCCACTCCACCAGATGCACCTTGTTTATTTTCCTCACCTGTGATTGGGTGTGGTGTTTGCCCTTAATTGCATTCACCTGTCACCCGTTATAGAAGGACTGCACTCACCTACATGGGGCAGCAGCTGAGGTGAGTTTCTGTTGAGTCACCTGAGTTCATGTATTATTTTGAGTTACTGAGTGACTTACATCACACTTTACTTCCATTTAGAATTAGCAGTCCATGTGTCTTTCCTTTAATACTGATCATTCAATAAAACAAGAAACCTGCAAGTGATTGATGACAGTAGAATAAATGTGCTTTTTTTTTGCCCCACCCCACACCCCTCACACTTCCCCTTTCCCCCTCACCCCCTCCCCTTTCCCCCTGTGTGTCCACGTGAGTGCACGTACGCGTGCGTGCCCCCCTGTCGTAGGTACTTTTGCTCGTGCATGTGAGTTCATGGGTTATGTGAGTTCACATGTGTTTAATAGTGTTTTATTTAATGAAACCATTATGTGTTTTAATTAAACTGTTTTAAAGGATTGTATAGGTCTTAGAGCTCTGTTATTTAGACATAGATGATTTAATTTAGCTAGTTTAGGAGCATTTTGCTTTTAATTTAACAAGTTAGGAGCATTTTGCTTTTCTTTAGTGCTTCGAACAGTCACAGGAGCAAATAGTTTTAAACAGAGCACAACAAACAACATGTATTCTTTTAGAAATAAACAGTGATACTTCTAAAAAACACATTCACACATAGCCACACTAGCACTGTATCAACCCCCAATGTTCCTTTAATGCAACTAGCCCTATAATTATCTACTAGTCACAAACACACTGCATCAGTAAGACTCAATGATTACACATAGACGATTTCACTACTTTAGGGGTATTTCACTTTTCTTTAGCGCTCTGAAAGACACAGAGGCTAATAGTTTTAAATAGAGCACCACAAACAACAGGTATTCCTTTAGAAATAAACTTTTCTTGTGTTACTTCTAAAAACTACAGATTCTTAACTAGCCACACTCTACAACAGTTAGACAGAGGGGGGTTACAGTTAGACCCCCAACAGTCAGCAAAAGAACTCATAAAACAATAAAAGAGGCTCCCTTATCAAGAGCATCCCAGCACTCACACATCACAACTGTAGTTCCATAGTTTTTACACCTTTTTCATTACAAACAGTTCCTTTATCTTATCATCTCAGAGGTCAACTGAAACCAAGTCCACCTATATAAAAACACCCCATCAGACACACAGTATTTTCATCAGCACTTCACAACTGCCGCAAGGTATATCGTTTTAACTTTTTATTTTTTCGGATCCCAGACACAACGGTGCGAGGTAGTTAGCACACAATTTGGACATGTAGAAAACATCGTTTGTTTGGAACACATCAGCAGAAAGGTAGAATTCATAGCTGTTCATAAGAGTTTAATTTAATCAAACCTCATTTTACAGATCTAAGGGGCTCCTCATCACTACCCAATTCACCATTTTATTTAAATATCTGAATTTTTGAAATGATGATCCAAGCGGGACACAGAGGCTGCTAGTTTTAACACTCCCGAGAGCCTAGCTGCAGTGACACCTTTCTTTCACACGGATTCCTGGATGTGCGTTGGAGCCGACTTTGCTACCCGCACACAGCGTTTCTGACAGTCGGCCGCTGCTTAAACAACAGAGAAAAGCAACAATACAGCGTGTTTCTCTGCTCCAAGACATCAGAGGGCCTTTCACACAGTAAGCATGTCTGTTATGCCCAGCGCATAAATGTCTGTGTGTTAGCGCTGATTATTCAAACCCTGTTTAAAATGTGACACATTTGTTATCCAAAAACTTTTCCTCTAAATTTTGCAAAGTTACTGATTTAAAAATTATATTTTTGAATTTTCATTGCATGACAAACATACGATAGACTCTTGAGCATATTTATATAGCTAATTTCACAATGGTATAACCGTGCTAAATAAAAGATGCCCAAGCACCAATGCACTCTATCATCTGCAGTTCATCAAAAAGTGCCATTAAAAAACAATTCAGCAGACCCTCAGAGTATGGATAAAGACTGCTTTCAGCTGTAGAGGTAGAGGTACACTTCATGCACTTACCAACATGCAGTTTAGAGGCTTGCATTAAATTCCTCTTTATTGTAGAAACTGTCCCTAAGCTAAGATGTTCACTGTCTGCATCTTTTACTGTTTTTCTGCTTTTGTTCACTCCAAGTTTGACAAACCCACAGACATCCAGAGAACTCACTAACAATGTGGAGCAGTCTCAGTGTATTTAGCTGCTTTTTCCCTAAACACAACCAACTGAGAGAAATGCCTGTAGTCCTCACTTTGGTCATTTGAACGCTGAAGGAGATTTGTTCCCTAGACATCTTATATTAGTGTTTCCTGCACTTAATCCATCGCTACTATGTTCTATTTAAATCCAGATTCCTTTTATAGTTTGCAGTTTCTTTACTAACACATTTGTAGATAAGTTTATTGCTGAACGACACAGCTAGCAGTCTCACTCACTCTCTAGGTTTTTGAAGTTTTGTGTGTAATGGTTTAGTCTATCACACCTTACCCTATTCTCCCCAGTATCACAACAGTATGACTCCCAAAGTACAGAGCAGTAAACAACCAATGATTCTAAAGCCAGAACAGAAAGATACAGTTGGAAGATGAATGATTGCGTTTTTATGATGCATAGTAAAACTACCCCCTCTTCTTCTCTGTGTTGTTGTTTGTGTGTGTGTGTGTGTGTGTGTGTGTGCACGCGTGCGCCTTAGAAGTCAAATAATACATTAGCGACATCGATGACATCGATGGAACAATCCTTCCACTGTTCATCAAACGATATAGGCGTAGGCGTAGTAGCACACAGCTGATAACACAGCTAAAGGCAGCAGCACCAGAATCATCTTCCACATGCTTCCTGTGGACTTGTCTCCAGTGGGCTCCCCTGATCGTACAGACGTGTGACTGGTGGAGCTGTAGGTGACCTGCACGGCAGCCCCTGAAGGCTCTGAGGACTGCTAATGGGTCATCGGCTGTGAGTGTCTGCAGGAGTGCTGGCCAATAACTCTGGTGAATAACTCTGATAGAAGAAAATCTATGGGCATGCAATAAAGTGGACTTGTTAGGGGCAGTTTAACATAAGTCTGGTGAAAAGTTTAAATTGATTCGTACTTACAGACAGACTTTAAAGAAAACTTTATTTGAAATTGATAAAATCATAAAATGATTTGTTTCATTTTTGTGGTGTGAAGCATGATTTTATAAGATCTTTAAGTGGTTATTCTTTCAGTTCAATAATATAAGCATTTACATTTAATTTACTTTACTCTTTGGTTCTATCATTATATAGGGTGTGATTAAGCACGAATTTCACCACTATATGTGGTGTAGCAACTTCATTTTATGTAGATAAAAGGCATGCTTATTTCAGGGCCGTGCCGAATTGAAATTTCACCTATAGGGGATCTTCCTTACATGAATTGTATTTGTCACAGTGAGTACGAATAAATGATTAAATACAGTGAATTTTCTGGAGGGTGTGTGTGTTTCTAGGGATAATTACTAGTGGTTTTATACATTCATATTGAGGAGCGAATGATTGTGGCTGAGTGTGCGGATAGATAACGTGAAGACGGCTTTGCAGCTGCTGGGTGTGAGTAGCTGTGTGTGTGTGACAGGAACTCTGCATGCCCATAAAAGGCAACTGCCAGACTGTGTGAAGTATGCACCCAGAGGTCATGAGAGGGAGTGAGAAGAGATATTTTACTGTTATTTTATCATTGCATCAGAATCATACAACAAGCATTTATTGAAGCTAGTGACATTACATTAAAGTTTGTATTACAGTGATTGTTATAACTAGTATAACTATAATCTTCTATTCACAGGTGTTGGTATAATCATATAATCTTTTGTTGCAGGTGTAACCATGATCATCTTCACACATTGCAGTTTTGTGCTCATTATAGAGTTGTGCTCAAGTTAATAAGGGTTAAAAGCTACAGTCAGCGGGATGTCTGGCTGATCTATTGTGTGAAGCGACTTCGAGCTGGAAGGCCGCACATGCTTATAAAAAAACACTTATATCATGTTAGTCTTTATGATCTTTTATTCAGTTATATCTTTTGTTAAACTTTAAGTAGTGTGCATTTGCAATAATTAATCATTATTTCATTTAGTCATCATCATTAATTGTTAGCTCATTAAAGAATCTCTTTAGGCTGTCGGCCTTATGCTACAACTTCTATTACAGGTATCGTCAGAATCCCACATGAACATTTTCTATTACAGGTGCAGTGATAGTCATTTTCATATACATGCATTGTATTTTTGTGCTTGCCAATGAGGGGGGCTCGATCAACTAGTGGAGGGTCGGAAACTTTGTTTGGCGCGAGGACCAAACAATCTATTGTGTTAAGGATCTTGAGCTATAGAAAGAACACGCTTACAAAACACATACTATGTCAGTTATCATTATCCTTTATTCATTTATATTCTTTTATTAAGCTTTGAATAGTAGTATTTGATTAGAAAATTTATTCAACATATTAGAGGTATGGTTTCAGTTAGGTTATTGCACACATGAAGGGTTGGCCTCTGTCCTTATAGACAGAGTGAATGCTGAGGTCCGGGCACACACGCACACACACAAGTAGTAGTTAAACTCATGTGTAGGGGAGAGTTCAAATATTTGAATAATAGTTTGCAAGGCCTTGTAGCCAAGGCCGTGCTAAACAATAGCAGCACGTTTAAGCTTGATCAGCTGGTGTTTAGCACGGCATTTAATATAACTTTCTAATATCAGCTGATGTTTGCTGGAGCCACAGCTGTAAAAGCTGCTGGTCATGATATCGGTTTGGATATCTGGTGAGAGGGAAACATGAAGATGAAACCTGGAGATGTCCTTACTGAATCATCAGAGCTGAACAGGTGATGGAGAAACAGGTTTACCTTTTAGGTGACATGAATGAGTTGAAGTTATGAACTGTTTCTGAGAGACAAATAACACCAGGATCCTTTTCAAAGTAGCTGACAGCTGGTAACTGTGCAGGGGCGGGTCTAGCAAAGTTTTGCCAGGAGGCCAGGTAGGGCATTAACAGGGAAAAGGGGGCACAAAGAAATACCTTTCTTTCTTATTCTCATTTAAAATATCTGGCTTTTATTAAATAATTATCTGTATCTTACAAGCAAAGTTTTTATCTGATATAAAATGTATAGAAATCATACATATACCAACAAGACAATGTGCATCACTGTAACAACAGCGTATGTTTTCATTCAAAGGCTTTATGGCTTTTCCTAGAATACCTGGTGGTCTCTAGTCAAAATGCCCAGGCCGATTTTTTTTGTCCCAGTCCAGCCCTGGGCATGACATGCAGTGAATTAATCTGAGAAGGTGCATTAAAAAATAAATGGCAGGGCCATCGGTGCACATCGCAAATTAGGTCGCATAGACACATTAGTTGTGCCGCTTCTTAATGACGGTATCTTATCTAACAACCCCAACTACCAAATTCATTTGCTATTGGCTAAAAACAACTTCACCCTACCGGTAAGCTGGCAGCTTTATCAAGTGGTTTTTAAATTTCCACATTCTGACACTTCAAATGCTTCAGGAGCGTTCCGTCAGTGCAGCATCAGCACCGCGGAAATACACGGATACATCCGTAGACTTGAGACAGAATTCACAATGCGTTTTTGGGACTTTCAAGTCTATGAAACAATGTTTTCTTTTCTAATCAAACCAGAAAGCTTTAATGAGCAGCTGGATTTGTCTCGCATTAACTGGCTGGACACAGAGGACATCGAAATGCAGCTGATTGAACTGAATGCTCGACTTTGTGGAGATCAAAGTTTGCAGAACTACAAACGCAGCTGCGATCCACAGCTGTGCGTGTTCATGGAGCTGCATTTTCACCTACTGGACATCACTACCTAACAAGTTTAACCGTCTCCAGAAAATTGCAGAGGCCTTATTGACAGTACTTGGCTCTACATATGTGTGTGAACAGATTTACTCTCACAGGAAGAGTGTCCCCAGGTAGCCGTCTGAATGCTGGACACGCAGACCTGTGTCTCTGAGTGGGAGACGGGAGATCAAATTAACTTGTTTATCCCTGTATTAACAAACATGCCATATTGGCCCAGTTTATGTTTCTTATCATTATTGTGAGGAGACGATAAATAGCATTTGCATTTTCTATTGTACAGTTCATTTGCTGTTATGGAGTTCTTGTTATGGATAAAAAGTGTCGCCTTTTTTTTTTGTTTCAAAATAGCTGATAACTATTCTCTGATAGCTGCCAACATCTGCAAACAAATATAATTCTATACATTTTTAGATGACACTCATCAGAAAGGTTGCCGACCCCTTCTTTAGAGTATAGCATCAAGTCTATTAAAGACCTAGTATATTGATCTGGTCCTTTAAGAACTGAAGGGGTTCATGATATTAAAAACAGGTAGCTAGTGGGAGACAATTTAACAACCACCCCAAAAAGGAATGGTTTTACAGTTGGAGGCTGACACCACCACGAACCTCCATCATCTTTTATGACTGTCTTTTTTCCACCAGTTTTGTATTTGGCTATGGAAGACCTTCCCAAAAGTGTGGGTCCTGCCCCTTACGGGGGGTGCAGAGCCATTGCGGGGGGGTGGTATGAAAAGCGCCTACACAAACGCAAAGCAGGAGATGAAGCATAACTGAATATGTTTCCAAACCAACTTCCTGCTAAGCCAAAGACTAGAAAATATGGTGAAGCATATCTTCCCTTCCCTGGTTTCACCTGCACAAGTGCCAAGGTAGGTCTCCCCTGCAGAATTGGTTTTCCTTTCGTCAGGAGCATGGGTTGGGCTCTTCAAATCACGGACAAACAGTATCCCACATTCTTGATTTTTAGTTCACAAACACTTGTTGTAATGACTAACTACTCCTGACATTTTGGAGATGTTAGCTCTTTATACAGTAAAGTTACAGTGGGATAGAAATAATATCAGGCTGATCCTGCCATGATTTGTTCCCCCGGTTCAAATCACGGACAAACAGTATTTCACAGTTGTTTATGTTTTTAAACCCATTTTGCACAAAGAGGCATTTTTTGAAAAATGTATTGATAGCAATGTTGAATATTATTACACAGGAAAAAAAACAACTACTTGTAAAATAATTACTCCGTTACGCCTCTGCCAGTAACTGCATGTGTATATGTAAGCGTGTAAAACCCGAAGATAGCGTGAACATTTTTCTTGTAAAACAAAGGGGGGGGGGGGGGTAGCTAAAACAGTTTGGGAACCATTGGGTTATGGTCAGTGTCACTTCTGGTATCATCTATCCGGACCCTGCACGGATTGTACAGGTAGTCCACCACAACAATATGTGCCACTGCAAAAGGCTTTGTTAGTAACATAAAATTATGAATGAGAACCACAGCGAGAAAATAAAGATTGGTTGTGGATCGGTCTTCCAGTATGACAATGACCCAAACATACCTCCAAAGAAACATAGAGAGGATAAATATGAAGCATATAAAGCCATGGAGTGGACTAGCCATTCTCCAGTTGATGCTTTGAGTTACAAACAGCAGATAGAAAACATCTGGAGAGGTTAGAGAGTTTCTGTTAAGATGACTGTATTAGGAGCAGTGTTGGTCAAGTTACTTGAAAAAAGTAATCAGTAACTAATTACTGATTACTTCCCCCAAAATGTAATCCCATTACTTTACTGATTACTTATTTTCAAAAGTAATTACCCAGCCAACATTTATATGTGGGGCCCATATGGTTTGGAAATGGACTGAAAAATGGGCCCCATATAGGATTATCCGCGGGTTCCGTAATGGCCCCATATTAAATGCCCATATAGGTGTTATATTGGTAAAATCTGGGAACTAAATGGGCCCCAACTGGGCAAAGTACACAGAAACCCACCCGGGCCTCATCTTTCAAGTTTTTGTGGGTACCATGTGGGTACCACAAAGGCTAAAAAGTGGGTTTTAAGTGGGATTGTCCGCGGGTTCCATAATGGCCCCATTTTAAATGCCCATCTCGGTGTTATTTTGGTAAAATCTGGGAACTAAATGGACCCCAACTGGGCAAAGTACACAGAAACCCACCCGGGCCCCATCTTTCAAGTTTTTGTGGGTACCATGTGGGTACCACAAAGGCTAAAAAGTGGGTTTTAAGTGGGATTGTCCGCGGGTTCCATAATGGCCCCATTTTAAATGCCCATCTCGGTGTTATATTGGTAAAATCTGGGAACTAAATGGGCCCCAAATAGGCAAAGTACACAGAAACCCACCCGGGCCCCACCTTTCAAGTTTTTTTTGTGGGTACCATGTGGTTACCACATAGGCTAAAAAGTGGGTTTTAAGTGGGATTGTCCGCGGGTTCCATAATGGCCCCATTTTAAATGCCCATCTCGGTGTTATATTGGTAAAATCTGGGAACTAAATGGGCCCCAAATAGGCAAAGTACACAGAAACCCACCCGGGCCCCACCTTTCAAGTTTTTTTGTGGGTACCATGTGGTTACCACATAGGCTAAAAAGTGGGTTTTAAGTGGGATTGTCCGCGGGTTCCATAATGGCCCCATTTTAAATGCCCATCTCGGTGTTATATTGGTAAAATCTGGGAACTAAATGGGCCCCAACTAGGCAAAGTACACAGAAACCCACCCGGGCCCCACCTTTCAAGTTTTTTTGTGGGTACCATGTGGTTACCACATAGGCTAAAAAGTGGGTTTTAAGTGGGATTGTCCGCGGGTTCCATAATGGCCCCATTTTAAAAGCCCATCTCGGGGTTATATTGGTAAAATCTGGGAACTAAATGGGCCCCAACTAGGCAAAGTACACAGAAACCCACCCGGGCCCCATCTTTCAAGTTCTTAGTGGGTACAACATGAGGAAAACATGAGCTAAAAAGTTGGAATGGCATTATCAGTGGGTTCTGTAGTTGCATCTTACTTCTAGTTTGAATTGGCTAATTTCTGGCACTGAGTTGGCCCCATGTAGTAAAACAGTCACAAAATCAATTTTTCAGAGGGCTAATACGGGTTCTGTGACACAAAGACACCAAATATATTAAAGCTGACCACAAACAAAAACTAGTTTGTAAATAAAACCATTTCAAAAATCACGAGGGTACACAAAACAACATTTTTCACATTTATTTTGTCCAACAACTGTGATTTTACGTAACTGTATTCCAAAGTGCGTAAACTTTTAAAAAACTAGAAATGTCAAACTACATCAAAATTCCTTAGATATTCGGAACTGTTGCAACAGTGAGAAAAAGTCAGATGGAAAACTCAAAAGCTTATCTTGAATCAGCAGGGTTTCGTTTTTTGTTTTTTTACAGAGCCGTAAGTCTATTTTGTACCCTTGCAGCCCTCGGTCCTCCTCTGTCTTTAGCTCCAGTGAACCACTTGGAGAGAGCCTTCTCTGCTTCTTGCAAGTTGACTTTTGATGTTAAATAATTCTTCTTCAGTGCCTCTGCAAATGAAGAAGAAAAATGGGCAAGCCAAAGTAAAGTTAATCTTAGCTTACTTAATTTGGTGATGATTTGCAAAGAACAATGTTTATTTCACTTTATTGCCTCAAAAAATATATATAAATTGCATGATAACCAATCTCAGTTACACTTTCAAACACTTTATTAAAAAAGTTTAGTTTTCTAAAGTTCAAATGTCTCAAGTGAAACTAACTTACCATACACAACATTAAAAAGACGTAAATCTCTGAACTTTTTTTTCCCATGTCGGCCAAGCATGTTGTACTCCACAGCCAGCTCAGGTCATATGAGGAATTTCATCATCCTTCTTGTGGCATCGTCTACACTTGCTCCCCCTGTATCTGCTACCATGGCAACCTGAGGGGAACATACAAAAAGGACAGATTAGATAATGGCATCTGGTTAGGATGCCTCCCTGGTGAGGTGTTTTGGGCATGTCCCACCGGGAAGAGACCCAGAACACCCAGAACATGCTGGAGGGACAATGTTTTTCGGCTGGCCTGGGACTGCCTTGGGCCAAGTGCCTGGAGAGAGCGAAGTCTGGGCCTCTCTACTTAGTACCGGATTGGGTTGAGGGGCAGCAGCCTAAGCTTAAGATAATGGACCGGAATGGAGGATAAATGGACGCTTTACATATTACTTAATGTTTACTGTGTGGTGATAAAAAAATATGGTAGTAAACACAAGCTAAACTAAAAAAATTAATTGCGGTTCCTTAACCCTTTATCCCCAATAATGTTACGCAGGATAACCAGAATTATATATTGTTTTAGCTGTAAAAGTGTCATAAAATCAGCTGTGACTGTGTGTGCTTTTGTCCCTTTTTTCAGTATTACTACTACTTTACACATCTGGTAGGTTTTTTCCTCTACTGTATACTATATGAATGTAATCAAGGATTAATAACAGGAAAAAAAAGAAATTGAAATTTTGCCATTTTACTGAAGGCAATCAAAATGTACATGAATAAAATATTTAAATTAGTCAATTCAAATTAATAACTCTAAAACACTGAACAAAATCAAGTATTTGACCCTGTGGTTTATTTTTGGACATCTCTTTTCTTCTAAAAGTCCAGGCGTGTTGGGCCCCTGGTAGAGCTCAGGTTTGACGAGACAGGTTTGGAAAAACCTGTCGCTGGCGACTTTTTGGGGGCTAAAGGGTTAAAATAAATAGGAATTGGCCAAAATTTGTATAAACTATCATAGCAGAACAAAAGTAAAAAAAAACTTTATCTGTTATCAGAATCAAATATTTGATTAGAATAAAAAATTTAACTTTCTGGAAGATTTCTCGTTACATCTGTCATAAAAGTAACAACATCTCAGAAAAGAAACATGATAGCAACAGAAAAATATGATAGCAGTGTGATGTGATGGTCCCTGGCCAGATTTATACACATATTATAAGCCCTGTGACACAAAAACCACTGAACTCTGACACGCACAGACTGTTTTCCTTCTTGGTAATGAAGAAAAATGCTGGTCTGGTATGTAAAAGGGAATTTATTCTTCCAGGACCTGAAGCTCTGTAATGCAGCCCTCCAACAGCCAAACCTATCTGTTGTCTGATTGTCTTAATGCATGCTCAATCATCCAGGTAAGTAAATCTCCAAAAGTTGATTCTGTTCATCTGGACGTAGCGCTTTCAGCATTTTCTCCCACTGAAAACGCTACGTCCAGATGAACAGAATCAACTTCTGGAGATGTTCTCTGATTGGATTGTTTAATTGGTGATTGACATGAAATTGACCAATCAGCTGAAAGGAAGAAAAATAGGGTCAAAATTTGGATGTGTAAGTATAAATCCACACACAGCCAGGAAAGCCGAGCGCAGAGTTGTTTGTAGCACCAATTCAGCCAGAGTGGAGCCAGATGGATTTTCCATCCATCCACACTGTAAAGTCTATAGACCAGCAAGTGATAAATTAACAGTGTTGTTGGTATTTTCTAAAACAGTTGTATGCAATAGGAATTGCTGTTTATAGTCCTCCTGTATATCTGCATGTTGCCCCCCAATTAAAACCTGTGATAATGGAGATTCAAATTCATGTCATACCTATACCAACAGTTATCAAGTATCCGGATCGACCTTTACTGATGTGCTTAAAGGAAAATTGTTATTTCCATGTATTTTCCTGTTCTGCCTTCAATTTTGAGGACTTCCCCCCACATTTCTAGTTGTGACAGTGCACTACATCAAAAAAATCTGCTGTGATTTACATTTGTTGAATGAGCAATTTTGTAAAATAGTCTATTTTTGTATGCACAGTTTACAAATCTGTCCTGTACAGCATGGACTGATTGCATGCTAAAAGTTGTTGCTTAAAAATAAACAATACATTTTTAATTAATAACATCAGCAGAAAGCCTTGTTATTAATTAAATGTACAATTTCTATAGAATACGAAACAACTCAGTTCATTTTTGATCATATCAATACCAGCATATTACACAACTAGTGATGGGATTTCCAGCTCTTTTTAGAGAACCGGCTCTTTCGGCTCAGCTCACTAAAAAGAGCCGGCTCTTTGGGCTCCCAACCGGCTCTTCAGGTTGTTTTGTTGCTTTAATTAATTTATTATTAACAACAATATAAAATTATGCACAAAAGGAATTACTAATGTAAAGAAAGAAACGTGGTTGTATTTATATATGTTTATATATAAATATATACGGTGGCCCCTAGAGACAAAACACGTACAAACCCTAAAACACATTTCTAGCGTTAACTGAACTTCCAAAACAGAGCTACCTAGATCACTTAAATTACACAATTGAAAGCATATGTGTATTGTTTGTGTATTTATACACAAGCACTCATATATATTCAAATAATTCCAAAAACTGTTCATTTACCTGTTACTACCACACACCAAAATCCGGTCATTGGTACTTCCTGGCTTGTGTAGCCACTAGGTAACAAAAGCTCAACACTGTGCCTAGCATCCTGGAGCACTTCTGTTGTGTTTTGTAAGTGCTTCGGAGTTTGTACGTGCTATGGAGTTTTTACGTGTTTTGGAATTTTTTTACATGTTTTGGGGTTTGTACGTGCTTTGTCTCTAGCGGGCACCGTAAATATACTTTTATTTATTCTCTCCACATAAAATGTAATAAATAAATCATATAATACAAAAAACAACTACTTACATTTCAACTTTTAACTATTCAAATTTTCAGCTTTTCCTTTTAAACAAATTTAAAGTGAAACAACACAAAACACTGCAAACCACAACACAAATATAAATTAAAATATGAAAACAAAAAGAAGATGCACATTCTCTGTCATATGGGCCTGCATGAATAAACTTTCTGAATCCTTTATCAGCTGCAATTGAAAGTAGTTGTGGATGATTACTATACCTTTCTAATGTGACGTTGTTGTCCCTGGCTCTCTTTCTCTCTCTCTCCCTCCTGCTCTGTTACTGTGCTACTGCGAGTGTAACTACCGCCCCTCCCCCCTCTTCCCAGCGCAAAGCACAAGGCTCGCGTGCGGAGTGAAGCGGAAAAAAGTGCGAGAGAGAGGGTGAGAGAAAGAAAAGAAAAAAACAGGCTCGCGTCGTTCAAAGAGTCGGCTCTAAGAGCCGTTTCGTTTCGACCAACACATCACCAACAACTGTGATGAAAAACGCTCATCTGCTTCCATCATGATCAGCTGATTAACACTGAGCTGCTGCAGTCAACACCATCAAACTAACTTAGTGTTTAATGTTATGTTATTTAATGCTTTTATTTTTAAATCTTTACCAGAGCTTAAAGACTGTAGATGTTCACACCTGGTGTTAGAAAACCGAGCTCACAGCGGTATTTTTTTTTTAATAACAGGAAATTTAAATTTTTATTGGTTACGTGTTTATTACCACTTTTATCAGTAATGTACTTCCTATAAAATATAGATTTGATAAGTTACCGGTTTATTGAAATCAGCTAGTGAACACATCGATCACTTTATTGAACTACACGCCTTGCACTCTTGTGAGCTCTGGTTACTAGCAGCAGGTGTGAATGTTTGTAGTCCAAAACGCAGATAAAGATTAGAATAACAAGGCAATGTAAAATCAGTTTAATGCAGTTTGCAGTAGCAGCTCAGATGGAAATCAGACAAT
Source organism: Oreochromis niloticus (assembly GCF_001858045.2). Classification (NCBI taxonomy): domain Eukaryota; kingdom Metazoa; phylum Chordata; class Actinopteri; order Cichliformes; family Cichlidae; genus Oreochromis; species Oreochromis niloticus. Next base: position 66,319 of record NW_020327656.1, read on the forward strand.
TGTGAGGAGAGCAGAGGACCAAAACTGTCAGAGTTGTGGGACAAGTGAAGAGAACACTGTTGGCATTATTGTTAGCATAAAAGATGGAAATTTAAATAAATGTTAAATTTTAAAATTGATCATTGCCTCCTGTGCCTAAAAATACATATATATATATATATGTATCTATATATATATATAGATATATATATACTGAATACCAGTAAAAAAAAAATGAAGTAATGCACTCCTTTCAAGGATGCCCCAAAGACCATCACTTTTCAATAATAATAATAATGATAATAAGTAATACAAATAATATGAAAGTTACTTACATGTTAAAGATGGTGCTTGTGATCTTGAAGAATCTAAACGTGATAAGGAAAATGAAAGAAAGTGCATGAGAAAAAAAAATACAAACATTTTCGTTTTTTCCCAGGATAATTCAATATAAAAGATTCTCTTACTAATGCACAAAATGAACAGTGTAATTAAAAGTTTGAAAGGCACTGCATGTGTTTATATGGTAAACTGACTAATTCAAGCAGCAAACACTAGCAGTGCAAAAATGTATCTAACTAGCTGACAGACTTTAAAGTCACAGGAAGATATATCAAAATGGTGACTTATGCCAGAACAAATGTCTTGACAGACATAATTCCTAAATTCCTTTAAGTAAAAAATTGGTGACATAGTAATGAGTGGTCCCTAGTGGTTTTCAAATTATTACATGGCTTGTTAATTTTTTATTAAATTATTAAGAAGCCAGATGACTTCAAAACATTTACAAATTACTATAAAGCACTATCTAAACTTCAAAACAAGTGGCAAAATCTCCAAATTAAAAGTACTCGCAAACTATAAAAATTTGATTATACTTAAAAATATGCAAAAACTAATTTAGTGGAATTTTACCTGCTCAAGAATACATTAAACATGCACTATTTAATTGAAAAGAACAAAATTTGTGTACTTTTAGAAAGAATTATTAAATATTTGGGGATACTAGCCATAAAGAGGGTCTCGTACATTTACGGGCATCTAATTTCCTGGATTTAATGGTTTAAAAGTTTAATAGGTCTTTGAACTTGATAATAAAATTGAGTCCATTATTAGCAAAAAGAATTAAAAAAAGAGCAAAAAAATGCTTAATATATAATAATTGTTTTAAACTTAAGCTTTGTAAGTGTAGCAGATTTCATTATGTCTGTAATTTTTCATTTAGCCCCACAGTAGTAAAAGCCATAAATGGGAGTTAGATTTATTACTAGTATTTTTACACAGCATTCAGCTATAGTAACATGTTCTGCATTTTCCTACTTCACCATCTGATCTGAACAGCTGCACTCTCTTAATTAATTAATAACCTAACATTTCTCAGTAACCAATAACTAGATGGAACAGCACAGTATCTAAGAGATCAGACAGTGTTTGAGCTAAAGAAGCTGTGTGTTTCTTTTGGGGGCTTTTTGCACACTGATCCACCACGTTTTCCTATAGTACAATGCATATCTGGTAACATTACCGTAAACGTGACCAGTAGGTTCACGTTCAGATCAGAAAACTGTTTCAGCTGCAGGCATCTACTCCTGTAATTTAAACAATCACCTCATACACCTCATGTTTTACACCCCTATAAGGTGAGCTTGCTACACTGCACATGAATATTACGTGACATGGTATGACTAGCTCATGTTCAAACATTTAAGATACTGTTCAGCCATTTTGTTTACTGGGTAGTGCATAATGGCCGAGTTAGCTGAGCGGGAATCCACTAAAGACAAAAAAAATAATATATATTTTTTTAATTAATTACAAAAACCTTATAGGAACACCTAAGAAACAGTTGCAGAAGCACAGAAAAAAAACTGCCGTGTACGTTATAATATGTAAATTCAAAAACTGTATAGAGAGAATGGCGCAATGAAAACAGAATAAGATAAGATGAATTTTTTCGAGTAGAATATAGGCAGTAAGAGTTTTGTAATTAACTTTAAATTATGTTTGCCAAAGACAATGCAGTAAATTAACCCAGTTCTACCTGCTAGCTAAAGATGTTATGCTTCTCCCCCTATTACCGTTTAGGACGACTATAGAAAGTTACTAAAATAACCATTGATGAAAACTTAGAAAACTTTAAGTATTTACCTTTGTCATAGTTTTCGATTCTTTGGTATCCTTTTGTCCTCCACGTTCTCAAACACCAGGGAGAGAAAAGGCGCAACTGACGAAAGACCGCGAAGACTAGACGCTAGGCGGTGCAATCTGCTCCTCCCTCTTTTTAAACGAGCCAATAGGAGCTGCTCACATTAAAACAACTTTATTTAAAAAGTCATTTTATACCTGATACAAAAATTTTAGAAGTCAAACAATGCACAAGTTTAAAAGAACAATTTTATTTATTTAGGCATAGGGATGGTTAATATGTTTAAAAAATTAATACATAATATTTATCAAATAATTGTCACCCAAATCAACATCATAATAAAAATATAATTAATAAAATATATAATAATGATAAGAAGAAGAATAACAGTTTACCTAAAAGCTCTTCTAACATTAGACTGCTTTTGAAAAGTTTCAATAGTGTCAATACACCATAAGGACAAGGGAGTTTCACAGTTGAAGTGTGACTGCTTTAAAGACCCCATTCCCTCTCCTTTCCACTAGTTCAAAGAAAATATAAATTATTTCTGGTTATATAATTTGAGGTCACAAGTTTGAAGAGTAACATTTTAACAGATCGGTAATATACTTCAGGAGCTTTACTGGATCTGATTAACCAAAACTTCCAACTTCCATGTAGCTAACTGTCTTTTCTCTAATACAGTAGAGTGTCTCTGATCTACTAAAAATCCTCAATTGCATGTTTGCTCAAGTAAATAGTCTTAATTGTTTGAACAACCAGTAATCCTTAATTTGCAAATGCCAAATCTGGATTTTGTCTGTGTAATTCACTTTTATCTTAGGTTTTTTATTTGTATTTTTTGCTTTTCTTTTTTTCTACTCTTGTGTCTGTTTTAATCACTTATTATTGCTGCTGTGACAAGTGAATTTACCTAAGAAGAATCATGAAGTCCTTATTTTATCTTATCTGAGCCTCACCATGCAGAGCGCTGAAAGTTCAAATTAAGTACTTAAAATGAAATCTAAAATGAAAAAGTAACCAGTTTCAAACCAGTTATTTGGAATAGTGTGCAGAGTGTTTTGAGTAACATTGAATGTTCAAAAACATCAAAGTTCCTATAGTCTCACTTGACAGCTGGGTTGTAGTGTCTGATAACACATAACATCTTGAGGTCTCAACATGGACTAAGTACATTTGCTAGCCAAGGCTAAATACTGAGAGGGTCAAAAATGAAGGGTAAAGAACATCTGACTGTACGTAAGGATAGCAAAAGTGATAGACTGAGGTTGTGCCAAATATGTTAAAGTTAGGGTGATTCGTTAGAGAATGGTACCCCATGGGTGCCGTCTGCAGGTTATAAAAGAGAGTTATGTTCATACTTTCTTTTGAGATTCTTTTTACAATTTGACTTTCAGAACTCCCTGGGTTGTGTGCAATCTGTGATGGGCTTGTTTGGAATAAATCCTCCTTTATTCAAATAACACTTTCTCAGGCTCTTCACAGAAGAAGAATCCTCACATAAGCATGTGCTACCATTTTGAACCAATGTACACATTTACCATCACTGACCCAACTAGGACCTACATTGGATGCCCACCCATATGGATTTAATGTTAGAAACCCATGTGGGTCCCATATATACTAAACAATCTTGAGCCCATGTAAAATATATGCCCATATTAACTTAACATAACCCATTTGGGGCCCACATAGACATGTTTTCAGGGTCTGACTTGCATTTGCCTATGTGTGACACATATAGTTTGACCAGGTGGGCCCCACCTATGTCATCAGTACCAAAAAATATATACTGATTACCTAACTTTGCCCCACCTGGGGCACACAGCAAATGCTTTTCTTTAAATGACTGTGTTTGCCCATGTCTAACCCAGGTGAAAAACCCAAGTGGGTCCTACGTGTGTTTCCCATTTTGAACCAAGTGAAGTGTTTCCCATGTTTGACCCAGCCAGGACCTACTATATGTTTCCACTTGGTTTTGCCTATATGGCTTTCATGTGAGAAACCCAAGTGGGTCCCATATATACTAAACAATCTTGAGCCCACGTAAAATATATGCCCATATTAACTTAACATAACCCATATGGGGCCCACATAGACATGTTTTCAGGGTCTGACTTGCATTTGCCTATGTGTGACCCATATAGTTTGACCAGGTGGGCCCCACGTGTGTCATCAGTGCTAAAAAATATATTGACTACCTCACCTTTGCCCCACCTGGAGCCCACATAGACATGTTTTCAGGGTCTGACTTGCATTTGCCCATGTGTGACCCATATAGTTTGACCAGGTGGGCCCCACGTGTGTCATCAGTGCTAAAAAATATATTGACTACCTCACCTTTGCCCCACCTGGGGCCCACATAGACATGTTTTCAGGGTCTGACTTGCATTTGCCCATGTGTGACCCATATAGTTTGACCAGGTGGGCCCCACCTGTGTTTTCAGTGCTAAAAAATATATTGATCACCTCACTTTTCCCCATATGGGGCACACAAAAGCAGCTTTTCTTTAAAAGACTATGTTAGCACATGTCTAACCCATGTGGAAAACCCAAGTGGGTCCTATATGTGTTTCCCATTTTGGACCAAGTGAAGTGTTTCCCATGTTTGACCCAGCCAGGACCTACTATATGTTTCCACTTGGTTTTGCCTATATGGCTTTCATGTGAGAAACCCAAGTGGGTCCCATATATACTAAACAATCTTGAGCCCACGTAAAATATATGCCCATATTAACTTAACATAACCCATATGGGGCCCACATAGACATGTTTTCAGGGTCTGACTTGCATTTGCCTATGTGTGACCCATATAGTTTGACCAGGTAGGCCCCACCTGTGTCATCAGTACTGAAAAATATATACTGATTACCTCACTTTGCCCCACCTGGGGCACACGGCAAATGCTTTTCTTTAAATGACTGTGTTTGCCCATGTCTAACCCAGGTGAAAAACCCAAGTGGGTCCTACGTGTGTTTCCCATTTTGAACCAAGTGAAGTGTTTCCCATGTTTGACCCAGCCAGGACCTACTATATGTTTCCACTTGGTTTTGCCAATATGGCTTTAATGTAAGAAACCCAAGTGGGTCCCATATATACTAAACAATCTTGAGCCCACATAAAATATATGCCCATATTAACTTAACATAACCCACCTAGGGCCCACATAGACATGCTTTCAGGGTCTGACTTGCATTTGCCCATGTGTGACCCATATAGTTTGACCAAGTGGGCCCCACCTGCGTCATCAGTACTAAAAAATATATTGATTATCTCACTTTGCCCCACCTGGGGCCCACATAGACATGTTTTCAGGGTCTGACTTGCATTTGCCCATGTGTGACCCATATAGTTTGACCAGGTGGGCCCCACCTATGTCATCGATACTAAAACATATATTGATTACCTCACTTTGCCCCACCTGGGGCCCACATAGACATGTTTTCAGGGTCTGACTTGCATTTGCCCATGTGCGACCCATATAGTTTGACCAGGTGGGCCCCACCTATGTCATCAGTGCTAAAAAAATATATTGATTACCTCACTTTGCCCCACCTGGGGCCCACATAGGCATGTTTTCAGGGTCTGACTTGCATTTGCCTATGTGTGACCCATATAGTTTGACCAGGTGGGCCCCACCTGTGTCATCGATACTAAAACATATATTGATTACCTCACTTTGCCCCACCTGGGGCACACAACAAAAGCCTATCCTTAAATGACTGTGTTTGCCCATGTCTATCCCAGGTGGAAAACCCAAGTGGGTCCTACATGTGTTTCCCATTTTGGACCAAGTGAAGTGTTTCCCATGTTTGACCCAGCTAGGACCTACTAAAAGTGCCCACTTGGGATTGCCCATATGGGTTTAATGTGAAGAACCCAAGTAGGCCCCATACAAAAAGCCCAGTTTGAGCCCATGCCCACATGGTACCCATCCAGCCCGAGCAAAATCCAGGTGGGGCCCATATATACATGTTGGCTGGGTAATTACTTAGTTACTTTTTAAAAAAACGATTTACAACCTGAATAGGTGATAAAGCAATAGATCTTTCAGCCCAATTCTACTTTTTCTGCATAATCCATCATACAAAATGTAATCAAATGGAAAAGTCTCTTTTTAAAACTTGTTTTATTTTTTTTTAAATATTTTAACCCTATCTATCAAGCAAAAATTTAATTATATGCAACTAGGGATGGGTATCGAAACCCGGTTCTTGTTGAGAACCGGTTCCCACTGTTTCAATTCCTTGGAATTGTTTGCCATTTTTGCAAACGATTCCCTTATCGATTCCAGTCGCCCCGAATGACGTCACCACGTTGCGGAGCGTCATTTACCTGGTAGGAAACATGGCGGCTCAAACGCTCAAAAGTTTGGTTATACTTTACCAGAACGGATGACAACAGGGCAATTGCAAAGTAGATATTTCATTTAAGGGAGGAAACACTATGAATATGCAAAAGCATTTGCTCACAAAAAACGCGATAACCTTAAATGAATGTCATGTCTTTAATTCCGCTCCGGACTCGTGAATCTCAACCCAACAGCAGCGGTAATGTTTGCACGTCCTCTCCCGTTAAAGTGGCAGGTAAATATTCAACTAACAGTGCATATTATGTTAGCGTGATTGGCCTTATGACAAAACCTGCCATTACTGTGCATTTAGGTGACCATGATGGGAGACAGAGTCTGGCTGGCGCTCGCTGGCAGTTGTCGCTGCAGTCTTCCAGTAGCGTCTCCTTTCAGGCCAGGATAGACGAATGTCACCGAGCAGTGACTAAGTTTGTGGTAAAAGGCTTGCGCCCATTTGCCACAGCAGATGCCCCTGATTTTCAGTAAGTCAAATCAAATCAAATCAAATCACTTTTATTTTCACATCACATGTGCAGGTACACTGGTACAGTACATGTGAGTGAAATTCTTGTGTGCAAGCTTCTCAAGCAACAGAGTTGTGCAAAAATACAATAACGTAAAACAAGCAAAATATAAAAATGGCTAATCTAAAAAGTAATAAATATGTGTACAATATATAAAGGTATATACATTACTGAACGTGTGTACTAAATATGTTTTTCTACGTGTGTGTGTGTGTGTATATAGTGTGTATATACATGTTTTACAAATGAAATAAAGTAAACAATAAAATAAGATATATAAAATATACAGAGGTTGGTATGTGCAAAACAGTGGCATTAATGTACAGTATGGAGTGCATAATGTTGAAGTTCCAGTAGTGAGGGTGAGGTGTCTATGACGTGTTCAGCAGTCTGATGGCCTGGTGGAAAAAGCTGTCTCTCAGTCTGCTGGTTCGGGACCGGATGCTGCAGAACCTCCTTCCTGATGGAAGTAGTCTGAACAGTTTGTGGCTGGGGTGACTGGAGTCCTTGATGATCCTCCCCGCTTTCCTCAGGCACCGCTTCCTGTAGATGTCTTGGAGGGAGGGAAGCTCACCTCCAATTATCCGTTCAGCACACCGCACTACTCTCTGGAGAGCTTTGCGGTTGTAAGCGGTGCTGTTGCCATACCAGGTGGTGATGCATCCAGTGAGGATGCTCTCAATGGCACAGCGATAGAAGGTCCTGAGGATGCGGGGGCTCATGCTGAATCTTTTCAGTCTCCTGAGAAAGAAGAGGCGCTGCTGCACTTTCTTCACTGTTTTGTTTATGTGTACTGACCACGTAAGATCCTCAGCCAGATGTACACCAAGGAAGCGGAAGCTGCTCACTCTCTCCACAGCGGCGCCGTTGATGGTGATGGGGGTGTGTACTCCTCTGCACCTCCGGAAGTCCACTATCAACTCCTTTGTCTTTGCAACGTTGAGGGTGAGATGGTTGTCTTGACACCAGTGGGTCAGGGCGCTGACCTCCTCCCTGTAGGCCGTCTCATCACCGTTGGTGATAAGACCCACCACTGTAGTGTCGTCCGCAAACTTCACAATGATGTTGGAGTTGTTAGTGGTCGTGCAGTCGTAGGTGTAGAGTGAGTACAGGAGAGGGCTCAGTACACACCCCTGTGGAGCACCAGTGTTCAGTGTGATGGGGGATGAGGTGGTGCTGCCCAGTCTGACCACTTGGCGTCTGTCAGACAGGAAGTTAAGGATCCAGCTGCAGAGGGAGCTGCTCAGTCCTAGATCCTGCAGTTTCCTGTCCAGCTTCGAGGGAATGATGGTGTTGAATGCTGAGCTGTAATCTACAAACAGCATTCTCACATACGTGTCTCTCTTCTCCAGGTGTGACAGGGCAGCATGGAGTGTCAGGGCTATGGCATCATCAGTGGACCTGTTGTGGCGGTATGCGAACTGTAGAGGGTCCAGTGAGTCGGGTAGTGCAGAGCAGATGAAGTCCCTGACCAGCTTCTCAAAGCATTTGCTCACAATGGGGGTCAGGGCTACAGGTCGCCAGTCGTTTAATGAGGAAATGGTGGAGGATTTGGGTACAGGGACGATGGTGGCCATTTTGAAGCAGGCTGGGACTACCGACAGAGAGAGGGAAAGGTTGAAGATGTGTGTAAACACTCCAGCCAGCTGAGCCGCGCATGACTTGAGGACGCGGCCGGGAATCCCGTCCGGACCAGTAGCTTTGCGTGGGTTCACTTTCCTGAAGTACTTCCGCACATCCTCCTCAGACACAGTGTGCGCACTGACGTCATCCGCGGTGCGCACACTGTCCGGTCTCATGGTGTTCGCTGTGTCGAATCTAGCGTAGAATACGTTTAGATCACACAGAGAGGCCGTGGTCTGCGGTGTGCTGGTTTTCCCTCTAAAGTCTGTGATTGTGTTTAGTCCCTGCCACATACTCCGAGGGTTGTCAAACTGTTGCTCCACCCTGTCCCTGTACTCACGTTTGGCTGCTTTGATCGTCTTCCGGAGTTGGTAATGTGCATGTTTGTAGTCCGATGTGTTCGCGGAGGCAAAAGCGGTGCTCCGTGCCGCCAGCGCCGTGCGAACATCTCCGTTAATCCAGGGTTTTTGATTTGGGAAGGATTTAACTGTTCTGGATGGGACGACATCTTCCACGCATTTTCTGATAAATCCGCAGACTGAGTCTGTGTACTCATCAATGTCTTTAGCAGCCACGTGAAACATTTCCCAGTCCGCGTGATCAAAACAGTCCCGCAGCGTAGACTCCGAGAAGAAGTGAATGTGTTTAATTGTAGGCAGGGACATTACAGGATATTCTTGTGTAATTGCTACAGAATATTTTATGTGTGTTAGGTTTTTGTATTGTGATTGCCATTTATGCTTAGGAATATTTAACCATATATGCTTAGAGGTGTATAATCGATTGTGTAGTGATAGGATGTGTGATCTTTGGTAGGCTTTGTGTGCATTCCAGAGTGTTCTGGCTTTCACACCCACACTCTGGGAGCATGGGAGAGGTCGTACCTTCTCTTATTGTTTTATGGTAGGATAAACGTATCTATATCTGTTTTAGGCTAAGTGCCTTTTGTTTAGATGAACTGCTGGACTTCCAGGCCAGCAGGTTTAGGGAAGTCATATATGGGGTCATGGTTTGACCCCCCCCCGCCACACACACACGCACACACACACACGCACACACACACACAGGGTATTCTTTGTTCACATGTATACCTATGTAAGATGTCATATGTTAATGAACCTATGCATATTCATGTAACCACAATAAAAGAGCAGTGTTACGGGGGAGCGGACGAGAGCAACTGGGGTCAAGCGAAGGAACGGCGTTTGTTCAGTTCTCTCCCGTGCACGAGAAACATAAAGAGCGTTGCCTACTTGTGTCTTGCTTGCTGTGTAATTACATTGTCTTCAACGTTCCAGCGAATCGGGTTAAGCTACAAACCTATCAATGTTATACTTTGTTATTGCTACAGAAGAATATTTATTTTATTGTTTTACATTCACAATTTTTTTTCCTGGGGACCCTGTGACACCCCATTGAAGAGCCGTAGGCTGTGGATGTCTTAAGATCTCACTGTTGGGTTTGTAAGGCCATGTTATTCCTAAATTGCTATGTTGTAACAAAGAGAAGATATAAAACAAAGTTCTAAGCTAATCGACCTTAGTGTTCTCCTTTCTTAAAAAGAATCGATAAAGAATTGAATCGTTAAACAGAATCGAAAATGGAATCGCAATCGTGAAAATCTTATCAATACCCATCCCTATATGCAACATTCTCTGACTGGAAGAAATTTGCTTAACATTTAAACCTATTTTCTGCACATTCCAGCACATAATATATACAGTGGCTTGCAAAAGTATTCGGCCCCCTTGAACTTTTCCACATTTTGTCACATTACAGCCACAAACATGAATCAATTTTATTGGAATTCCACGTGAAAGACCAATACAAAGTGGTGTACACGTGAGAAGTGGAAGGAAAATCATACATGATTCCAAACATTTTTTACAAATAAATAACTGAAAAGTGGGGTGTGCGTAATTATTCAGCCCCCTGAGTCAATACTTTGTAGAACCACCTTTTGCTGCAATTACAGCTGCCAGTCTTTTAGGGTATGTCTCTACCAGCTTTGCACATCTAGAGACTGAAATCCTTGCCCATTATTCTTTGCAAAACAGCTCCAGCTCAGTCAGATTAGATGGACAGCGTTTGTGAACAGCAGTTTTCAGATCTTGCCACAGATTCTCGATTGGATTTAGATCTGGACTTTGACTGGGCCATTCTAACACATGGATATGTTTTGTTTTAAACCATTCCATTGTTGCCCTGGCTTTATGTTTAGGGTCGTTGTCCTGCTGGAAGGTGAACCTCCACCCCAGTCTCAAGTCTTTTGCAGACTCCAAGAGGTTTTCGTCCAAGATTGCCCTGTATTTGGCTCCATCCATCTTCCCATCAACTCTGACCAGCTTCCCTGTCCCTGCTGAAGAGAAGCACCCCCAGAGCATGATGCTGCCACCACCATATTTGACAGTGGGGATGGTGTGTTCAGAGTGATATGCAGTGTTAGTTTTCCGCCACACATAGCGTTTTGCATTTTGGCCAAAAAGTTCCATTTTGGTCTCATCTGACCAGAGCACCTTCTTCCACATGTTTGCTGTGTCCCCCACATGGCTTGTGGCAAACTGCAAACGGGACTTCTTATGGTTTTCTGTTAACAATGGCTTTCTTCTTGCCACTCTTCTATAAAGGCGAACTTTGTGCAGTGCACGACTAATAGTTGTCCTATGGACAGATTCCCCCACCTGAGCTGTAGAACTCTGCAGCTCGTCCAGAGTCACCATGGGCCTCTTGGCTGCATTTCTGATCAGCGCTCTCCTTGTTCGGCCTGTGAGTTTAGGTGGACGGCCTTGTCTTGGTAGGTTTACAGTTGTGCCATACTCTTTCCATTTCTGAATGATTGTTTGAACAGTGCTCCGTGGGATGTTCAAGGCTTGGAAAATCTTTTTGTAGCCTAAGCCTGCTTTAAATTTCTCAATACCTTTATCCCTGACCTGTCTGGTGTCTAAATCCAATCAAGAATCTGTGGCAAGATCTGAAAACTGCTGTTCACAAACGCTGTCCATCTAATCTGACTGAGCTGGAGCTGTTTTGCAAAGAATAATGGGCAAGGATTTCAGTCTCTAGATGTGCAAAGCTGGTAGAGACAAACCCTAAAAGACTGGCAGCTGTAATTGCAGCAAAAGGTGGTTCTACAAAGTATTGACTCAGGGGGCTGAATAATTACGCACACCCCACTTTTCAGTTATTTATTTGTAAAAAATGTTTGGAATCATGTATGATTTTCGTTCCACTTCTCACGTGTACACCAGTTTGTATTGGTCTTTCACCTGGAATTCCAATAAAACTGATTCATGTTTGTGGCTGTAATGTGACAAAATGTGGAAAAGTTCAAGGGGGCCGAATACTTTTGCAAGCCACTGTAATATATATATATATATATATATATATATATACATATATATATATATATAATTTTTTTTAATTTACACTCACTCTTTCAAATAGATGCAAGAAAAACACAGCAGAAAATAAATAAAATCAAAGACTAGCGGTCCTGTTGCTCTATTTTACCTTTGTAAAGCAGGACTGGGGTAGGCGGAGGTTTACCCTGATGCAGGTGTGCTGCAGTGGTCAGTTGAAGACTCCGCGAGTTTCTCTGTGAATTTCCAATTACGTTGTAGCACACTCAGTGCTTGCTTGGAAGTTTAGGGGGGTTTTTTTCGCTGTAAAAAGAAGTTTTCTTCCCACGCACAATGGACACTAATGTTTTTGTCACTTTTTATGGAATCTAAGTCAAAGGAAGGTCAGTACTTCCATGCTTTAAACGCTGCACGCTCATACTCTCTCCTGCACTCGATATATTATCCATTCTTGATCTGCACACAGCTGTTGTCACGAACGTCGCACTCGCTTACGTCACTGTCATGAGACATTCTCGCAAAAACAAAAAATCACGGTTTTAGTAATGCAGCGTTCCTACGGGAAAATAGCGGTAATCTAATTACAGTTTTTGCAATAGTAATCCCTTACTTAATGCGTTACTTTAAAAAAGTAATCGGATTACAGTAACGCGTTATGCGTTACTGTCGGAGTATTGTCGCCTCCCTGAGTGGTAACGTGTTTTTTAATCTCTGCAATGTGCACTTCGGCCAACCCATGTTTTGGATTTTGTCTGCTTACTTGTTGTCCTGTATCCTTAGCTGCATCCAAATTTCGCTTTTCTTTTTCTTGTAGTGCACCGATTACCCCTTTCCCTCAGAGTGTGTGTCAGCCCCCTTCCCTGGTTTCCCTCTGTTTATTTATCATTGTACACAATCTCCCACGCTGTGTAAATAATCCAGACACTGTAAATAAAGAGCACTTTCTGCATTCCCTGTGCTTCTGTGCGTTCTGCCATAGAGTCAGTTCGTTCAGCCTAACAGAGTGAGCCAGTTTCTCTCCTAAGTTGTGTGCAAACCTGGTAACAAGAGACATAAAAGTGTTTGCCCACAAAGGTTTCTCGACAAAGTACTAAGTCATGTTTTGATTTGGGATCACACACTTGTTTCCCTTGATGAAATGTAAATAAAGTTATGACTTCTATGACGTGTTTCTTTTTGCATTTTTGGTTAATATTCCATCTCTGTGAAAATGAAACCGCTATAAAAATAAAATTTGCTGATTTACAAATATTTAAACAAACTTACCAATTCAGAAAGGAATTAATTATTTTTGCTTGTATCCAGTGGAATATTTAAAAATGTGCCATCTTCTTTGAAGCAGGTTTGTAATATGAACAGTTATTGAAGATTTTTCATCATTGGTGAAAAATTCATTAGCACTGCTTCATTAGCACCCTAAATCTCAGAACTGACCAAGGTATGAAATGTTTTTTTGTCTTTACCCACAAATCTGAATATGAAATGATTTAGAGTAATTAATTGTCCAATAATAAAGAAAAAAAACATAACAGATCAATTGCAAACTATATAAATATTAGCTTTGTATGTAATAATAAAAAAATAAGTGTCTGAACCCTGACCTGAGAATTTCCAGTCTACAACAAGGACTTTCCAGTCCTGCAGAGAAAAGCTTCACTCCTGAATCCTTAAGGTCATTGTTACTCAGGTCCAGCTCAGTGTGGACGACTGAGAGTTAAGAAGTGAGGACAGAGTTCGACAACTTCTGTTTGTCACGTTACAGCCACCCAGTCTGAAAGACAGTATTTTTTTATCAAAATAAATCGCTTTAGTCATTAAACACAGACACACAAGAAAATATAATATCATGTTCTCATCATGAGCTAAAATGGCTTATTTCAGAGGTTGGCTCCACTTTGAAGCCACCCTCCATAATGGCCCACTTTCTTTAATTTGCCAGTTTCAGGAAGCATGGTGCAGGGAAATATTCAGTACTTGTGAGCTGAGCCTCGATTCTTGAAATATTACATTCATGACATGCTTGTTGTGGCTCATGGTCTTCATTCACACACCTGACAGAACTGAGTGCTGACAATCATTTCACTCAACAGAGTCAGTTTTTTGCCAAACCTAATGTATCATTTATCTTTTAATTACTTTATCTATCTTTAATTGTTTTGTCCTAGTGTGTTGTGAATTTGAATCAGCATTTAAAGAAATTACAGTATAGGCAACATATTTACTCACAGAGCTTTGTTGGAGACTTTGACCACTGGCAGCAGCCTCAGAAGAGACTCCTCTGAAGCAGAGTATTTCTTCAGGTCAAACACATCCAGATCTTTATCTGATGACAGTAAGATGAAGACCAGAGCTGACCACTGAGCAGGAGACAGTTTATCTGTGGAGAGACTTCCTGATCTCAGGGACTGTTGGATCTCCTCCACTAGAGAACGATCATCCAGCTCATTCAGACAGTGGAACAGATTGATGCTTTTCTCTGCAGACAGATTTTCACTGAGCTTCTTCTTGATGTACTGGACCGTTTTCTGATTGGTCTGTGAGCTACTTCCTATCAGTGTGAGCAGACCTCGTAGGAGAATCTGATTGGTCTGCAGTGAAAGACCCAGGAGAAAGCGGAGGAACAAGTCCAGGTGTCCATTTGGACTCTGTAAGGCCTTGTTCACAGCACTCTGGTGGAGAGATGATTGTAGGTTTGGTTTGTTCAGGAAATTAGGCCACTTTGAGATTGTTTTCTCTTCCAACAGATTGAGTCCAGAGTTGATGAAGGTCAGATGGACATGAAGAGCAGCCAGAAACTCCTGAACACTCAGATGGATGAAGCAGAACACCTTGTCCTGGTACAGTCCTCTCTCCTCTTTAAAGATCTGTGTGAACACTCCTGAGTACACTGAGGCTGCTCTGATATCGATGCCACACTCTGTCAGGTCTGATTCATAGAAGATCAGGTTTCCTTTCTGCAGCTGATCAAAAGCCAGTTTCCCCAGAGACTCAATCATCTTCCTGCTCTCTGGACTCCAGTGTGGATCTGTCTCAGCTCCTCCATCATACTTGGCCTTCTTCACTTTGGCCTGAACCACCAGGAAGTGGATGTACATCTCAGTCAGGGTCTTGGGCAGCTGTCCTCCCTCTCTGGTTTCCAGCACATCCTCCAGAACTGTAGCAGTGATCCAGCAGAAGACTGGGATGTGGCACATGATGTGGAGGCTTTGTGATGTCTTGATGTGGGAGATGATGGTGCTGGCCTGCATCTTATCTCTGAATCTTGTCCAGAAGTACTCCTCCTTCTGTGGGTCAGTGAACCCTCTGACCTCTGTCACCATGCCAACACAATAAGGAGGGATCTGATTGGCTGCTGCAGGTCGTGTGGTTATCCAGAGGTGAGCAGAGGGAAGCAGTTTCCCCCTGATGAGGTTTACCAGCAGCACATCCACTGAGGTGGACTTTCTAGGGTCAGTTAGGATTGTAGTTTTGTGGAAGTCCAGAGGAAGTCGACACTCATCCAGACCATCAAAGATGAACACAACCTGGAAGTCTTCAAAGCTGCAGATTCCTGCTTCTTTGGTTTCAGTAAAGAAGTGATGAACAAGTTCCACCAAGCTGAACTTTTCCTCTTTCAGCACATTCAGCTCTCTGAAAGTGAATGGAAATATGAACTGGATGTCCTGGTTGGCTTTGTCTTCAGCCCAGTCCAGGGTGTATTTCTGTGTTAAGACTGTTTTCCCAATGCCAGCCACTCCCTTTGTCAGCACTGTTCTGATTGGTTCATCTCTTCCAGGTGAGGCTTTAAAGATGTCTTCTTGTCTGATTGTTGTTTCTGGTCTGTCTGGTTTCCTGGATGCTGTTTCAATCTGTCTGACCTCATGTTCATCATTGACCTCTGCAGTCCCTCCCTCTGTGATGTAGAGCTCTGTGTAGATCTGATTCAGAAGGGTTGGGTTTCCTGCTTTAGCGATCCCCTCAAACACACACTGGAACTTCTTCTTCAGCTTAGATTTAAGTTCATTTTGGCTCCAATGGTAGTCCCTAATGAAAGTTTCTAAAATAACAACGGATAAAAATAATCATTCATGGAAACATCAAATGCACTTTTTAATTACAAGTTGATCTGTTACAAAAGAAATTCAAATTTAGCCAGCATCTTAAATCCTCAGAGAAATCTTACTGCTCTTTAGAAGGTCAGCAAGTTCATCGTGCTTCATTTTCCTTAGAAAGTCTAGTGTAATGTCCACAAAAGCCTCTCTGCTGCTCCTATCCTCACCCCTCTTTGGACTCTCTAACTGTTCTGGGTAATCATAGGTTAGAAGCTTCTGGATGTTCTTAAGTTCATTTTTCACAAAAGTGATGATGATGTCCTCCAGCATCTGGAACAGAATTCTATATGAATACCTTAGTCACCTATAAACATTCATTGGTTAAAAAGTGAACGAACATAGGAAAAAAACAAAAACAAAGCAGAACACAAGAAACCAGGAACAAAGGAAAAAAAAAAACAGGACAGGGATACATGTGTGTATTAAAAAGAAGATAATGGAGAGGAAAACCTCAGTGCATCATGGGGATTCCATCAGCTGCTTTAGCTTATAGAGCATAACCTAAATAGGAAATGGTTTTAAATCAGCTGCCCTAATTATTAATGGGAAGCTGGAAATTTGAAGACTAATCCTAAAGTTAGAGATCATGTATTTTTCCTGAATCCAAACATGGAGCTGGTTCCAAAGGAGAGGATTCTAGTATCCTCTGGGTTCTGCCTCAATTCTACTTTTGAAAAATTTAGGAACCATAAGTAAGCCTGCAGTGTGAGAGCGAAGAGCTCAGTTAGGATAAGTAGGTACTATGACTTCTGATATCCAGGTCTTGTCAAGGTGATGTGTCAGTTTACTCGAGCAAAATTGTATTCATACCATATAACAGCCTTTGTTGTAACTCTCGACAGAGCTATGATCATGGGAATTGATTAAACTGTACCCACAATCCTTCAGTGAAATGTAAACTCTGGGCTATATTTAAAAATTAAATGTTAAAAAAAAAACCCAAAAAACAATCAAAATCATCAAAAACATATCGATATCAACACTGCACCTGTCCAAAGTGAGACAGATGCCGTTTCCAAAGATCACGTTTTCAGTGTTTTCCAGTTATCATTGTAGCACACATAATTTACTTCCAACACGTGCATCAGTTGATAGATAACATGTAAAATTAATCACTGGTACAGATAACACAGCATTGTCCAAGATTGTTTTGTCCTGCACAGCTGCAATTTTTATAGTTTGTTTTACACAGTGTTGAGTTGTGCTTCCAATTTGTCCCACCAACAGTACTAGAAAAGTAGTAGTTTCATATGGACCATTACTGCAGAGGGCCAAAAGGATCAGCTATAAATCTCATATATTATGGTATGGTGATTACAGAAGGCAGAGGTCTGACCTCTAACTTTTGTTTTTAGGACAGCTGGCTCTGCTTCTCAAACCACAACACAAACATGTCCGTGAAAGATGTAAAAGTAGTTGTTGTACATGTACAGACCATAAATATGGAGTCCAGCTGTGTTTGATGCTGCTCGGCAGACTGACCACTGGGAACCTCTGAGCTCTGCTGGTCCACTCTGTGGAGGAACAATGAAGAATATGACTAATGACAGATGAGTAAAACCAGATGTCCTACAAAAACCACTCCCACCTGGCTCTCAGAAGGTTCTTTGTGGTTTATGAAATCAAGACATGTTAGTGGCTTCCTCTATTCTAACCAGTGCTCTTATTATCTTAACAAAAACAACACACAGCTAGATTCATTAAAAAAACAAAAAAACAAAACAAAACACTCAAGACAAGTCAGGGTCTACAGCTCTCCCCTGAACCCATGAAGCAAGAACCCTGGGAAATGGTCTTCACTCAAATTACAGGTGTCACATAGTTCAGTCACTAATTGTGAAATCATGATTAAAATATTGCTGGTGTGACTGATGGAATTAAATAGAGGTCAATGTTAAGTCTAATTGTTGAATGTTGTCATTGGGTTTCTTAAATTTGTACAGTCTTGGTTCAAGCAGTAGGATCAAAGCCATTCCTTTGATCCTGACCATCTCTCCAGCCACTCTGTGCTTGGGGAGGTTTTATTGTAGATACATCTGACAGATCTGTTTCTTGTGTTGTAAGCTTCCTGCAGGAAGCATGCTTTTATGGTCGGTTTGGTGAGCAGGAAGTCATGCATACAGACACACACACACACACACACACACACACACACACACACACACGACACATATACACACATAGTGCCTTGCCTTAGAACCATTGGGGGGTTTTATAGTGGGAGGTGCGTTTGCTGTGATGTGTATTGTAACAGTTTGTCAATAAATAGCTGCGAGGAGAGCTGCTCTTTGAAGGACTTTGGGCTGGAGTCAGGTTAGGAGCGTGAGCTCCAAGAGCTGGTTCTTCACCAAAACTTCCCTCGCTAGTGGGTTGAAGATGTTCTGTTATGTCTTGTTTTGTTCATGATGAATAAGTCTCTAAACTAGTGGGGCTTGTGGAAACACAGACCCAACAGTCAACACATGCTAGAAAACACCATGTCAGAGAAGACTGATAAATTTAAATGTTTTACATTTCTAGTATGATGTCACAAAAGACATCAACCTGTCTGGTATTGTTGCAAATTATTTTCATTGCTTGGCCTCTTGTATAAACTGTTTGTGTTTCTCTGATACTAAAACTGCTCCAAAGTGATGTTTGTTGTGTGAGTCTGTGTTTTAATATATTTCCATCTGTAACTGTCTTACGCTGAGTAACTCAAAGGAACTAATGCCCAGGCTATTTAAATATTATTTAGAACTCTGAGTGCTTGCTAGAGAACATATTAAGACTGTTTTATAGTCTTTAAACTGGACGTTTTATCAATTTTTATGTCATTTTAAAACCATTTTACTGATTTTTAAAGTATTTCACAGCATGTTCTGGGATCGATGTCTTACCTAATGCATGAACCAGTTCACAGCTGAAGTCTTAATGAATTATTGCTCCTTTATTTGGTACTTAAACATACTTCATCTTTGAATGACTTTATATTTAAGATTCACAGGATGTTTTGTGCAACTATAAATAAGAACATTAAAGACCAAGATTAAACACAAGGCTTCATGCCTAATAGTAGTGTATGAAGTGCATTAAGATGTAAAAACATAAAGTGAAATACATCCATAAAGTACACATACATGGTCTGCAGGTGTCTGAGCCCCACACAGCTGAATATGACTGACTTATGTTTTCTTTTTTTTCATAATGGATAGGTGTTCACCACAAGCTGATTTGGAGAAACTGTCACCTGAGTGAAGTTGGCCCCCCCACCTTCTTCAAATCCAACAAAAGTGGTATCAAACGTTTGTGCTGGTTTGTGCTGCAAAAATTTTCGTTTGTGCCGCTATCATTTTAAAGATATTAATAAAAATTTCTAGAGGTCATCAGAGGTCAACCAGCCCCCCCACATTAATGGAATCAAACAAAACTGGTGTCAATCAGTTGTGCTATGTTTGTGCTGGTTTGTGCTGCTAAAATTGTCATTTGTGCTGCCTCTGTTTTAAAGATATTAATGAAAATGTAAAGGTCAAAAGGTCAACCAGCCCCCCCACATTACCCAAATCAAACAAATTTGATGTCAAACGTTTGTGCTACGTTTGTGCTGGTTTGTGCTGCAAAGATTTTCGTTTGTGCTGCTATCATTTTAAAGATATTAATAAAAAATCCTAGAGGTCATCAGAGGTCAACCAGCCCCCCCACATCAGAATCAGAATCAGAATCAGAATCAGAAACAGCTTTATTTGTCACAAGCAGGTTGCCCTGCAGTGAGATGGGACCCCCCCCCCCCCCCCCCCGACCTTACACACATTACAGACATCACTTGGGGTTACAAGTCGGAGATCGGTAGCGTTACAGAAAAGAACACTGAAATGTACACAACAACGGGAAAGTACAAGAGGAAAAAAAGAGACCTCCTCTCATGCTGTGCTTCCATGGCGGGACAGCACGGGAGCAGGAAACAAAAAAAACTCCTCTGCACAAAAAAGCACATGAATAACCACAGCACAACATTATGAAAGACACAACAAGCCACAGGGTTGGGTAGGGGATATCATAACACAATCAACACAGTGTGCACATCTGATCTGGGACTGCTGCAAATTGCTCCGCCAGCTGACCCGATGTCCACATCATGGGGGAGGTAAGCATCGAAGACGTTGGGAGGGGGGGGGATCAGTGAGTGCTAATCAGTGTAAGTGTATGTGTATGCGTGTCCATAGTTCAGCAGAGACACTGTCCTTCGCCCTATCAGGCTAAGTAAACAGTCCTCCAGTCAATCCAGGTGGCCTTGCAGGGGATGGGAAGAATAGTCATCACAGTCGTTATCAGGGAGTAGTTGTTCGGCTCCAGCCTTGGGCCTGCAGCTGGCGCCGTGGTGATATCCGCATTTCGATATTGGTTTTGTTGATTTTTCATACGAGCAGGCCAGGAGAATGTCAAGCTGCTCTTTTAACACTCCGACACTGGACTCTCAATCTCCCGTTGGAGAGCCGCGAGCCTCCCCATGATGGTATCAAACTTCTGCTCCGTGTTGTTGTCATTCTTTTGATTCTGAGACCTCACAGCTGCAGTGATCCGTTCCGCGATGTGATCCAACTGTCGCTCAAGGGTCTCATTTTGAGCAGGCCTCTCTCTGATGTATCCCCTCATACGCTCAATGGTGTTGTTTTGAGCCTTCACAGCAGCTGTAAGCGTCTCCAAGGTGTTGACCATGCTCTGTTCGTTGTGAGAGGTCGCGCCTCGTCCCATCGCTTCAATTCCAGCGGGCAGCCTTGGGGGGGGTTTGAACAGCTGGTTCCGCTTTCTTATTTCTCCGATAAACCAGGGCCAGGCCAGCTCCAATCAGCAAGAACCCTGTTACCATGGTTCCGAATAGGTAGATATCTTCAGCGTCCTCGATCGACAGTCCCGCCAGGCACACGACCCTCCAGGTCTGCCACCCGTCCATCGTGTATCCGGCAGGGAAAGTTCCTCCAGGGCACTCAGGCTCTCCTGAGCCCAGACTTCTCGTTGAGAAAAGGGTGTCAATAGCATTCAGAGACCAGTTGATCAAATCCATAATTCTTTAGGTTTTAGAGAATGACGTGAGAGACTGTTCCAGGGAAAGTAATGCACACAAGACAAGACAAGGACACAGAAGCTAAGCAGGGAAGATAAGGGTAAGGAGGAGAGTGCGACCGCCTTCGCTGAGAGCCAAAGAGAAATAGTTTTACCCACATTACCCAAATCAAAGAAAAATTATGTCAAACATTTGTGCTACGTTTGTGCTGGTTTGGGCTGCGAAAATTTTGTTTGTGCTGCTATCATTTCAAAAATATTAATAGAATAATGTCCTGACGCGCGCTCAATCATCTAAGAAAGTAAATTCCAAAAGGTTGATTCTGTTCATCCGGACAGTTTCAGTGGAAGAAACGTTTTGTCACTCATCCAAGTGACTTCTTCAGTCTCAGCTGACTGCAGGTTTCCCCAACCTTATAAACAGTACATTTGCACAGTGAAGGAAACTAGCACCACTGAATGAACAATGGGCTGGGGGGTTAGTTCCATGATTGTTAGTATGCAAATTCTTATGACCATTGATCAACGACTACTAATCAAAGACACAGATTCTCGAATGGCCATGAGTACCATTCACAGAAAGTGGGGAATGGCTGCAATCACAGCATTGTAAGATGGTGACAGATGTACCCTTGGGCCCCCCTTCTCGATTCAGAGATGGTCAGCATCCTGACAGCCTGATGGATGAAGCTGTCTCTCAGTCTGCGGGTTCTGGCCCAGAGGCTCTTCAGTATCCTTCCTGATGGCAGCAAACTGAAGAAGCTGTTGAAGGGATGAGTGGAGTCACCTGTAATGCAGAGGACCTTCCGGATGAGGCAGGCGCAGTAGATCTCCTGGGGAGGGAGGCAAGAGAAGTCCCCACAATCCTCTCCGCTGCTCTCACTACCCGTTGTCATTTTTTTCCTGCAGGACCCAGTGCAGGAGTCATACCACACAGTGATGCAGTTGGTGAGGATACTCTCAATGGTGCCTCTGTAGAAGGTGCTCATAATGGGGGTTGAATCTCTTGCGCTTCTCAGTTTGCAGAGGAAGTAGAGTCGCTGTTGGTCTTCTCCACATTCAGGGACAGGTTGTTGTAGCTGCACCACTCTGCCAGATGGTTAACTTCACCCCTGTAGTAGATCTCATTATTGTTGCTGATGTGACCTACCACAGTTGTTTCGTCTGCAACTTGATGAAAAGGTTGGAGCTGTGTGATGGTGTGCAGTCGTGGGTCAGCAGAGTGAAGAGAAGGCGGCTCAACACACATCGTTGAGGAGCCCAGTGTTATTGGGCTCGAGGTGTTGCTGCCGACCCGTACTGTCTGCTGTCTTCATGTCAAGAAATCTAGCAGCCAGTTACAGTGGCTATTTGGCCCTCTTGAACTTTTCCACATTTTGTCACATTACAGCCACAAACATGAATCAATTTTATTGGAATTCCACTTGAAAGACAAATACAAAGTGGTGGATATGTGAGAAGTGGAATGAAAATGACTGGGTTTAGATTAGGGTACTAGATTATATTATTGGGAAAATGTCACATAGGAGATCGCTAGACTTTTCATATAAAATGCAGTTATAGAATAACAAATGCTTGTCTAAGTGACCAAGGTTTTTTCCTTTAAAGCAGGAGCAAAGTAAGGAGAGCATATATATTTTGGTTAAGCCCGATAAAGTATAATTAGAATGTACCGTTACATTAAGAGGAGCAAAATGAAATCAAAATATGCTGTATCAAGAACATGTTATAACACAGGAAATGTGAGTTTTAAAATGAAGTTAGTGTTAACACACAGGTGTTGTTTCTAGGCAGCTTTTAGCTATGATAAAATTTACGCATAAGTAATTGCTTCTATGCTTAAACTGAATTGATTAAAATGTTAGTTTTCTCTTTGATCTTTTAGTAGAATAAGCAGTCATAATGATTTTCTTGTGATCTATTGTGAAAGGTGACACAAAGGTCAAAACAAAATGCTTGTAGACATAGATAAAATGAAGGTTCACTTGTAGGTAAGAGTTAAGTCACATTTTGCTTGGAAACTTTGGCACTTGCAACAGTTTTTTAATGCACGCTTACGGACATAAATATTACGTAGATTGATTTGTAAGGTAGAGGTGAAAAACATTTTGCTTTGTTTTTGCTTAGCAAGCAGTGATGGTCTGATAGATAAGCAGGCCCTGAATCGGTCGACAGGAAACATCTGGAGACTGAGAGAACCATATAGGTCAAATGTGGTAAAGCTTGTAGATGGATGTCTGACTGAAAAGAGGAAGTAAGTTGAGTACAGGATGTGCTTGAGATGATCAGATAAGAGAAGAAGAGAGTTTCTTAAAAGGGTGTCGGAGGTTGTTAAAAGTGTAGCTTACCAAAATGAATAAAATTGAAGATTAGATATGTATAAATGATAGACCCTAGAACATGATAGCTTGAACCAAGTTTGAATAATTAAGAGAACAATTGATGAATATAGTAAGTGAGGGAGGCGTAGTAGGGAAAGGTGTTTTGTTTCCTTTGCAGGAGATCTCGGGACCAAAGCGACTACAGGGGTGGTGAGGATCCTGGAGGCCCCAGACCGAATGGAGCCACCAGAGAGGGACCCAGAAAAGAAGCACAGACCACTAGAGATTCCCAAGTGTAAGGGGTATCTCACCGGTGTCAGTGGGTTCAGTGGTGAGGGAGGAGTGCTGATTGAGCTCTGCTCGCACTCTCATTCTCTCCAGCCACTGACCAACTTTAGGCTCACTGATACATTTGGGTGTGACCAACCTCAAGCATGAAGTGTTCTCAGGGGGGGAACTGGCGTCTTACTATTCGACCACCTCGAACACATGAGGTTGTTGTCTCATTCCCTGAGCCAGAGGACGGCTAGAAAGGGTCAGAGCGAGGGCAGTGGACCTGGGAACGGTGGTTCTGGTGCCCATGATGCCATTAATGGGGTTAGAGGCGGCTGAATTGACCAAGGAGTGACACAAGCAAACTGTGGTGACCCTCTTTTTAAAAAAGAGGGTCAAGAGAGGGAAGTGTGGAATTAAAGAGATTATTTTGCAGCTACAATATATTTTGCGGCATTAACATTGCATTAATAATATAATCTACAGCATTGATATTGCATTAAGATGGTTATTGAACATGCTGGCCTCACATTAACCTTTTGATTACAGGTGCAGCTATAATCATTGTATACACATATTGCATTTCTGTGCCTATTAAAGAGTTGAAGCTCAGTCAATTAATTAAGGGTCGTAAGCTTTGTTTGGCGCGATGTCCAGACAATCTATTGTGTAAGTGACTTGGAGCGTAGAAGGTTAAATCTGCACGCACGCTTACAATACCACATATAATCTAGAAACAGGCCTGAACAAAGGCCTGAGTGTATTCAGCAACCTGCTGCATTTGAGTTTGCTTGGTAATAGATGACTTAGAATTAGTCATGAAGTATACTTTTAAAATGTCTTTGTTTCCTCTGTAAAGTGTGCATTTTTTGGTTGTTATTTTGAGGAGCTGTTTGGATGATGCTATTTGAATAACCAGGTCATTCATTATTATCTTTTATTTGTTTATATCCTTTTTTATTAAACTTTCAGTAGTGGCATTTGATTAAAACATTTGTTCAATATGTTACATATATAGTTTCATTTAGGTTATTACACATATGAGAGTTGATCTCTGTCTGAAGGTTTGACGAGGTGCGACAGAGTGCATTTGAGGTCGAGACACACACACACACAGTAGTTAGACTCATGTTTAGGTAGAGTTCAAATAATAGTTTGCAAAAGCTTGTAACTGCAAAATTGTGCCTGCATAAGTGACAGTTTGTTGTAGGATGTGTTTCTGATGTTCCAGAGATAAGCGAGAGTCAGAAGATCAACAGGAATTACCTGGCGTGGAGACGGAGAAAATGTTCTTTTTAAATGTGTCACAAGTCGTCAACAGAACATTTGTGGTTTTGAAACTTATGCATGTAATGTATCTGCTCTGACGCATGAGGGGGCGTAATACCCTGATTGCAACCTGAAAACAACTGCTTGTGTATTATTGGGCGGAGATCAATGCTGGTGTGTGCAGTGTTCATCTCCCCACGCTGCGTGTGTTCATTAAAAATCATCGTTTGACTTAACTCTTCTGGACCATTGTTGTTTTGTACTCATCCTCAATATTTGAACCCTCAACAGTATGAGCAACGATAGCTTAAGGACACTATCTCCAATAAAGAGGAAATTATCATCTGCAGTTCGTAAAAAGTGCCATATTAAAAACAATTCAGCAGACCCTCAGAGTGCGGATACAAACTGTTTTCAGCTAGAGGTATACTTCATGCACTTATCAACATACAGTTTAGAGGCTTGCATTAGAGCGCATTGGTGCTAGGGCATCTTTTATTTAGCACGGTTATACCATTGTGAATGTAGCTATATAAATACACTCAAGAGTCTATCATATGTTTGTCATGCAACTAAAAATTCAAAAATATATTTTTAAATCAGTAACTTTGCAAATTTAGAGGATTTGTTTTCGGACAACATATGTGTCACATTTTAAACAGGGTTTGAATAATCAGCGCCGACATACAGACATTTATGCGCTGGGTATAACAGACATGCTTACCGTGTGAAAGGCCCGCTGATGTCTTGGAGCAGAGAAACACGCTGTATTGTTGCTTTTCTCTATTGTATAAGCAACGCCCGACTGTCAGAGACGCTCTGTGCGGGTAGCAGTTTGGCTCCAATGCACATCCAGGCATCCGTGTGAAAGAAAGGTGTTGCTGCGGCAAGGCTCTCAGGATAGTCAGGCTTTTATTTATATTTGCATTCTGGTGTGTTAAAACTAGCAGCCTCTGTGTCCCACTTGGATCATCATTCCGAAAATTCAGATATTTAAATAAAATGGTGAATTGGCTAATGATGAGGAACCACTTAGATCCGTAAAATGAGGTTTGATTAAATTAAACTCTTATGAACAGCGATGAATTCTACCTCTCTGCTGAAGTGTTCCAAACGAACGATGTTTTCTATATGTCCAAACTGTGTGCTAACTACCTCACACCGCTGTGTCTGGGGTCCGAAAAAAAGAAGAAGGTTAAAACGATATACCTTGCGGCAGTTGTGAAGTGCTGAGGAAAATACTGTGTGTCTGATGGGGTGTTTTTATATAGGAGGATTTGGTTTCATTTGGCCTCTGAGATGCAGATACAAAGAGCAGGTTGTAAAGAAAAAGGTGGAAAAACTATGGAACTACAGTTGGGATGTGTGTGCTGGGATGCTCTTGATAAGGAAGCCTCTTTTATTGTTTTATGACTTGTTTTGCTGACTGCTGGCACCCTACCTGTAACCCCCTTCAGAGCGCTAAAGAATGTGAAATGCTCCTAAACTAGTTAAATTAAATGCTGTGTGGGAATACGCGGTTTTTAGAAGTATCACAAGCAAAGTTTATTTCTAAAAGAATACATGTTGTTTGTGGTACTCTGTTTAAAAAACTATTAGCCTCTGTGTCTTTTCGGAGCGCTAAAGAAAAGTAAAATGCTCCTAAACTAGTTAAATTGAAAGAAAAGTAAAATGCTCCTAAACTAGCTATAATAAATCATCTATGTGTAAATAACAGAGCACTGAGACCTATACACCCCTTAAAAACAGTTTAATTAAAACAGTTTGAGGGGTGTGAGGGTGGGGGGTGGGGGGTGGGGGCAAAAAAGCTTCCTCTATATTACTACTGAAGTGCACTAACTAAAGAAAAACGCTCGGTCAAACAGGTGTTTTTAACTGAGATTTAAATGAATAGATGGAGTCAGAGGCGTGAATAGTGGCAGGAAGATTGTTCCAAAGGCTCGGGGCTGCCAGAGCAAAGGCACGGTCACCTCTGGTCTTTAGCCAGGATCAGTTTTCAGTTTCAGTTTTCAGTTTTATTTGTCATATCCTAGTTAGCACAGGGTCAACATTGCAATGAAATGTTGACATGAAGACAGTCACTCAGCAGAATGGTACAGTAGAAGAAAAATAAAATAAATAAAAAATAAACAAAACAATAGTAAAGAGCAAAATATTAATAAGATGTAGTAAAAGAAAAAAAAAGATTTTCAGTTAACTGACTATATATATATATATATGTACACACTAGTGATTAAATAAAGAAAATCTGAAATAGGAATGTGCCGGGGGGGGGATTGCACAGTGGCAGGAATGAGCAGCAGTACAAACTGAATAGTACAAAAGTTTTTTAGTGGCAGTTGTTACAGTATTGCACTTTTTAAATATAAAAAGTGGAGTGACCAGTGCAGGGTTGTCCAGAATGCTGCGGCATGCCTTCTGACTGGAACTGCAAGGTTTGCCTCTATCACTCCAGTCCTTGCTGACCTGCATTGGCTCCCTGTCAAATACCGAATTGAGTTTAAAATTCTATTGCTTACCTTTAAAATCATAAACAATACTGCACTGTGCTACCTCACTGAACTCCTTAGTCCATATACCCCTAGGAGAGCCCTAAGATCATCAGGACAGTTACTCTTAGTGCACCCCATTTTACACCATCGTCCCCTCAAAACTTGCCATGAAGCTCGTCGACCTTGGGCTAGGAACACCAATCTGCAGATGGATTCTAAACTTCCTCACAAACAGGCCCCAGGTAGTGAGAGTTGGTAAGCACACCTCCTCATCACTTATCCTAAACACAGGTACGCCACAGGGTTGTGTGCTTAGCCCCCTCCTATATTCCCTGTTCACACACGACTGTGTTGCCAAACACGAGTCCAACATCATCATCAAGTTTGCAGATGACACAACCATCATAGGCCTCATCACCGACAACGATGAGACGGCCTATAGAGAGGAGGTGATGGCGCTGTATGAGTGGTGTCTGGAAAATAACCTGACTCTCAACATCAGCAAAACTAGAGAAATGATAGTGGACTACCTGAAACGACCAGTCAGGGAACACCAGCCCATCCACATCAACGGTGTCAAGGTCGGAAGGGTCAGCAGCTTCAAATTCCTTGGAGTCAACATCACCGAGGACTTCTCCTGGACCCTTCACACAGACACTGCTATCAGGAAAGCTCACCAGCAGCTTTATTTCCTGAGGAGGCTGAGGAAGTTTGGCATGAACGCCAACATCACCTCAAATTTCTACAGGTGTGCAATTGAGAGCTTGCTGACGAGCTGCATTGCAGTTTGGTATGGAAGCTGCTCTGCCAGCAGCCGTAAATCACTACAGAGGGTGGTGAAGGCAGCAGAGCACATCACTGGCATGAGGCTTCCTGCCATTCAGGACATTTATCTTCAGTGATGCCTCCGTAAAGCACACAGCATCATCAAGGACCACAGCCACCCAGCACATCAGCTGTTCTCCTTGTTACCATCTGGCAGACGTTACAGGAGTCTGTCTGCTCGGACTACAAGACTTAAAAACAGTTTTTACCACCAAGCCATACGACACCTCAACCACAACACTTAAACACACACAACACAGTCCACAGGCGCACTCAGAAGCTACCCTGCAGCTTATTACTATTCCTCAGATTTATTATCAAGTGTGCCTATGCCAAGAGGCACACTTATTACTATTCCTCAGATTTATTATCAAGTGTGCCTATGCCAAGAGCACACTTATTACTATTCCTTAGATTTATTATTCTTCTTCTTATTATTATTAAGTGTGCCTATGCCAAGAGGCACACTTATTACTATTTGTCAGATTTATTCTTCTTATTATTAAGTGTGCCTATGCCAAGAGGCACACTTATTACTATTTGTCAGATTTATTCTTCTTATTATCAAGTGTGCCTATGCCAAGAGGCACACTTATTACTATTCCTCAGATTTATTATCAAGTGTGCCTATGCCAAGAGGCACACTTATTACTATTCCTCAGATTTATTATCAAGTGTGCCTATGCCAAGAGGCACACTTATTACTATTCCTTAGATTTATTATTCTTCTTATTATTATTATTAAGTGTGCCTATGCCAAGAGGCACACTTATTACTATTTGTCAGATTTATTCTTCTTATTATTAAGTGTGCCTATGCCAAGAGGCACACTTATTACTATTTGTCAGATTATTCTTATTATTATCAAGTGTGCCTATGCCAAGAGGCACACTTATTACTATTCCTCAGATTTATTATCAAGTGTGCCTATGCCAAGAGGCACACTTATTACTATTCCTCAGATTTATTATCAAGTGTGCCTATGCCAAGAGGCACACTTATTACTATTCCTTAGATTTATTATTCTTCTTCTTATTATTATTAAGTGTGCCTATGCCAAGAGGCACACTTATTACTATTTGTCAGATTTATTCTTCTTATTATTAAGTGTGCCTATGCCAAGAGGCACACTTATTACTATTCGTCAGATTTATTATTCTTATTATTCTTCTTCTTATTATTATTCTCAATCGCCTCACAGTTTTGAGACAAGGGTTACATATGTTATATCATTTTGTGCGGCTGGATCTGGAGTGGTGTGCTATGAGTTTTGGTGTTCATGACTTTTATAGTTTTTTTAAATATTAATATTTTAGTGCAAATTTTGGCCCATTTTTTGCCCCATAGCTAGCTAGCTAGTTAGCGTGCTTGGCGGTTCTGTCTCGTTTCACCCCCCCTCTGATAGGTTTGTAGCTTGAACCTATTCGCTGGAACGTTGAAGGCAGTGTAATTACACAGCAAGCAAGACACGAGTAGGCAAGTTCTTTATGTTTCACGTGCACGGGAGAGAACTGGACAGGCGCCGTTCCTTCGCTTGACCCCAGTTGCTCTCGTCCGCTTCCCCGTAGCACTGCTCTTTTATTGTGGTTACATGAATATGCATAGGTTCATTAACATATAACAGCTTACATAGGTGTACATGTGAACAAAGAATACCCTGTGTGTGTGTGTGTGTGTGTGTGTGTGTGTGAAATGTGACTCCTCAAAGCTGGTGCCAGGAGTCTAGCGGTCCATCTAAACAAAAGGCTCTTAGACTCAAACAGATATACGTATGTTTGCTATACCATATATCAGCAAGAGAAGATACGACCTCTCATAGGAGACGTGTGATCTATACCAGAACACTCTGAGGAGGAGTGAACGCACTCCCCTCTTCATGCTACACAGAGTTGTTACAGACCTCCTAGGATGAGACATTCTTTCAATCTACAAATGATTATATACTTCTAAGCATATATGAGTAAATATTTCTAAGCATAAATGACAATCAACAATACAAAACCTAACATTCCCCCCTTTTTGGCAGTTATGCTAGAAAAGTACCCAGTTATGAATAACTCACGTCTGACAGTGTCAATGCAACCATTTTTATACTCAGCATATGTCAATGTACACAGTTTGGCAAATGTATTAGAAGTTATCCAATTTTTCATTGATCTCACTCAATGGTAACTGCATCCTACAAGTGAACAAATGAATTGTTACTGGTCAAAAGAGAAATTAACATTTTCAAAAACACTCCAGCTTGGTGGTGCTCCTCTACAAGACATGTAAATCACACGTCTCTCCACAGGGTGGTTTTGTAGCGCGTCATAAATGTCTCTTCCAATTGTTTCCATCACCGTCCATAGGACCAGAGTCCAAATGTATGTAGAATAGACATTCAAGCATACCAGTTGAGTTTGTTGTTTGTCAACGTGGGTCTCAGCTATCGTAAAAGCTGCAGACCTCTTCAGCACTTTAGTTTTATGGCCTCTGCCAACCCCCATCACCTCACTTCAGGCCTCTGTCCTGTGGGGGATATTTATGACACCTCCATTGTCCATTCTCTCTGCAGGAAAAATCCTCTATGGAAAGGATGCTGGATCCAGTTATCTTTCTGCTGTTATGATCCCAGCAGTCTTCAGTGTGCCATCGTATGCACAGTACAGTGACACAGCATTAGGTGATGTTCATAGGAAACTGCTATCATCAGCACCATAGCTTCTGGTTCCTGTGCTTTTCACAGAATCATGATGCCATCCTCGAAATCCGCCTGCGCCGTCGATTGGAGCTTGGCACGCTCCCCTTATCCTTCAGGTGCCCGTATGTCGTCCACAATCTCCTCTGTTGACCTCTGGAAAGCCCCCTTGGCACAGCTCTCATTCCAACGCAGCTTCGTGGTCCTTGCTGTGGCTCCAAAGTCTGATCTCATGATGGGCCCCAAACAGCTCGACCTTTGACCTCAACCACTGTCTGGACTGTCAGCTATGCCTGGAATGGGTTGCGTCTCACTGGGCCTCTGAAGATTTCTCAGGAGATTCCTTTCAGCAAAACTCTGGACTGCTGCACCTGTATTTCCTTGCTAGGAGGAAAAACCTTCTATTTGGAAAGCATGTCAATCATCATCAAACCACATTCTTTAGTTCAGTGAGCTTCATCTATGGACCATCAAAGCCTCATCTGAACATAGATGCACCACTTGCATAGGTTTAATACCCGTTGATTAACTGTTAATCACAGAAAAATCATAAAAACATAGTTTAGAAAACATAAAGAAGATAGTTTCATGTAACTCTATAATTCTGGACCCCTCCTCTTGACGCATGGACACTCCCATGAGTCAACTCATCAAACCTAGATTCCTGTCTGAAAGAAAAAGTTAGCTAGATCATGTCCCAGGCAACATCAGGGTGTCTCCCCCTCTGGAGCAGCACCACCCCGGACCTATAACCCTGCAATAAAAGATGTTAGTGTGTTTTGCATATTAAGTTTGCTCAAAACCTGGCTCTGTCTGGAGCCTGCATATACACCATCATGGCCTGGAAAACAAGATCTAGAAGTAAATTCAAACTTCACACTTGCAAACAACTGTATCATTAGAGTAAGAAACATACAGCATCAGCAGGACAAGTATCATGTGCAGGTTTTCTCAAATCAGTAAACTGCAAGTATTGGCATAATTCGCCTCAGACATGGATCATCCCATGTACTCAGTTAACATTAATGTAATCGGTGACTTCCCTTAAGCAAAGTCACTCGATGTATTTAACACTAGGAGCTCAGTAGTGGCCAGCTAATGAGCCCCATATTAAACTATTCCATAAACACTGCATCTCTTATTTGCTTTCTCATGTTACTTGTCCGTCTCTGCTGAATCCTCTACATGCACTCTTAGAAAAAACAAACATTAGCAGCACACATGGATAATCCTGGAGGTCAGGCACAAATTGACAGGGTCCAGAGGTGCCATAAAAAGACCATAAAGTTAGCCATCCATATCTGTGGACAGAAGTGACACTAGTTTCAACACAGGAAATGTTTCACATGTTATTCACATCGTCAAAGTAACCTTCACATTTTCCCAACAACACAGTGTAACTGCATCACCAGCTCATAACCTGCAAACACAGTTTTCTTCATACATGAACCCAGAAATCCTGTAGTAGGAAAACATCAACCAGCTATCCTGTTATAAATCACATGATCAAATCACATGAAGAACTGTAATGCTGTAGAAATGTTAGCGCTGCGCAGGTGTATACACACTTTCTCACAGTTACCTCTGTGAGCAACACAAGGTAGTTAATAACAAACCCATGGTTAATTCACAGACACAGAGAATTTTAAACTAAAAGGTTAAATTTGCAGAGTTCACATAGTCATGTGACCCAAGTTTCCTCCTGTTGTCTCCTGCTCCTGCAATAGAGACACACACAGAGATGCACCCACACATTTGTCAGGTGGGGGTTAACGTCACACAATGGTGTTAAGTCAGTCAGTCTTGTCAGCTGTTGTCAATCAGTCAGTTTTATTTCTCTTACTCATTTGTCATTCACTCATTCATGCATTCATTCATTCTTTGCTAAAAGTGGAACCCATCGACGCATTCAGTTTCCACACTCAGCAAAATGACGTCATTTTAAAAAGAAAAAGAAAAATTTTCCAAAAGACGAATTTAGGCTGGATTATCCCGCTGAATCCTTTTTGACAGGGACTTTCATTT
This sequence comes from Oreochromis niloticus, assembly GCF_001858045.2. NCBI lineage: Eukaryota > Metazoa > Chordata > Actinopteri > Cichliformes > Cichlidae > Oreochromis > Oreochromis niloticus. The sequence continues at coordinate 99,317 of NW_020327656.1, forward strand.
TAATTATCCCAGATAAGTGACTTTCTCCTGAGCCCATTTTAATATTTTGGAGAAAGTCAATGGTTCGCAACAGTTTTCTCGACGACGAGTCATATAGCGCTTTTGTTCCAATCGTGCAGATCTGCTCAAACAGAGATTATCAAACCAAACTTTCAGTGCACTGTGAAAGTATCAAAATAAAAAGGCCTCGTTCAGTCATGACACACACTCGTCATCTCAGGAGGGTAAATCATACCATTAGCATGGTTTATCGTACCATCATACTAATTGGCAGGCTCAACTTCACAACAAAAGAAAAATCATCAGCTAGATTAATTCAAAACCAACCCAACCATCAGCCGCACAACACACAACATAAGCCTCATGTCTTATTAGCTATGAATTTAATCTGTACCTTTTACTCATTTAGGCCACAGATTTTATTAAGTTTTCCTTTTTCCCCTTCATCATAAAACATGTGACATGTTGTCATGCATCTCACAAAAAAAGTTTGTTCTTATGTATTCAGAGTTGTGTATCTGGGTGCAGGATTCATTCACACATCACAACAGGAAACTCAGTGTTTTAGAGTCTCCACTCTAACAAACTCCAACACATCCCATTCACTCGTGCTAGAATTCAGTCACCTTTCATTAATCTAAGAACGATCAACTATTTTGCATATCAGCTATCAACCCACTAAGATGACAGGACAACAGAAATGCATGTTCAAAATATTATCACCAAAATAGAATTTCCCTCATACAGTAAAATATGTTGTGCTGCATCAATCAGGCAGAAAGCATCTCCCAATTTACTATATTAACAACTAAATTTATTGTCTGATCACTGGTTGGTCAAACCAGAATCTTTTCCCCACAAAAATTAAACTGTTGTCCTGCAACCTAGAGAGTTAACTGTCAGCATTGGATAAATTCAGCATTTGATAACAAGTGTCTGTTAAATTTACACTATTTTAACACGGATGAGAGATAACAAGCTGATCTTCATTGCACGTGTGTTTGTTATTAGGCAGGTTTAATCAATGTGTCTGGAGCTGCATCTCCAGCAGGGCATGTTCTTAAAGCTGCCTTTCCTACACACTTCTCTGCTATTAATTGATCATTTTTAACTAATGTGCTATGAGTCCACTGGTCTTTGCATCACACGAGGTGACTTGGACAAGATGATAAACAGACTCACATGCTCAAGATGCTGCCTAATCTTCATGAGCTCTCTTGTATCTGTGTTAGTAGGGTTAATGCATGTTCTGCTTGTGTGTGTGATTTTGTATATGTTTCTTTTTGCAGTGTTTCAGACTCTTTCACAGTTTTCCAACGTAAGAAGTCAGTTTTCTTTTCCCCAGATTTTCTAACCAAAATTTTGATTTCCCACATTAAACAACGGCATTCCTCTGTGTTCTCACCTACTGCTCTCACTCTGTTGTCCTCTCCCACTTCAACAGTTCAATAGCCGGCAGTTCTTCTTCAGCTTTGTCCTGTATTCTTCACTGTCTCTTCTTGGCATTTTCTCCAAAGGTGGCAAATGTCAACTTACAACAGTCTCCCCAGTTCTCCTCAAACGTTCTTTTCACAAGCACAGTGAAGTTGCAGCTTGTTGGAAACACAGTGCCATTCATCCAATCAGTCAGGATGGTGGTTTGCTCTTCTTCTGCGATGCTGTTTGTCCACACTGCTGCTGCTTGCTGGGTCTCTTTGCTCAGGACTTTGCTGCTGTCTCTTTATCTGCCATGTTATTGCTCTTGGAGCTGCATTCCTTGTCTTCAGGGAGGAGTGAGAGCTCACTTGTAAGGTTGAGGGACACATGGTGCTGTAAATAAGTGAGCCAGAAACCTGGCCTGAATGTTTCCAATGATCTTAAACTATAACTTTCTTCTGACTGCTTCATGTGGAAAACTGATCCAGGTCTGCTTTTCATCTGAAAGTGACAAACTAAGACATTTTCATTATTATCATCACTGCTTAACCGACACACAGAACTGCTCTTTCTTAAAAGCAGAAAATGAGATTGTAGTTGTTCTTGGCTGATAAACACATAGCCTTTTTTCCTATGATTATTTGTCATCTACAATGTAAATTTTGTCTCTTTTTTACTATTTTTCCTTTACACTAGCTGGTGACCTGCAGAATCACCGCTCTCACAATTGGAGACAATTACTTTTACACAACGCACAAACACACTGCGACATCAGACACATTCACACTCACTCTTTTCATCTGCATAAATAAATCATATGGCTGATGATAGGTGCCATGGTAATCCATAAGTATAATCACAAATTTATCTAGTTAGTTTTCAACCCAACAAAACAAATAAACAAGAACATGATGCTGATGCTATGAACACTCTACACACGAGTCAAGATGCAGGAAAACTGCTGCGCATCTGAAAGAAGAAGCTGAACTCACGGATACGCTACATACTCGAGTTATCATAGTTCTCTTCCCCTTTCTTTGATGAGTTCTCAGCCAGCTCCTGATCTGATAATTTGTAGCTTGCTCATCAGCTCAGAAGAGACAGCAACGCAACCTCACACAGTGGTTGTGTGCTTTGCCCACAGTGGCAAAGACTTGCACTTATTAATTTCAGCTTCTCCATCATGTAGTTTTAGCCGTTTTATACAGGGTTCAGCATAATAGTTGTTTTCACATTATCGAGAGGAGAAATATTTTACTGCTATTATTTGCTGCTATTTCTATAATCATCATTAACATTTCATTATTGAGAGTGATGTTGCATTTAGATGCATTCAGATGTTCAAACATATTGGTATCATATCAGCCTTTATTACAGGTCCAAGAAGAACCACTTCAAACTGTGGAGTTGAATTTATAATTTTAAAGGCTTCTGAATGTTTTTATATTCTTACACTGGAGTCTTCAGTAGGTGAGAAACTGACTGCAGGGACAGGAAACACGTCTGCAGGGCATGCTTTTGCAGAAGTGAAACTGAAAGCAGAGTGAGTGCAAGTTAAGAGCAGGGTGTTATTATGCATGTATCGTTGATTAAGCGCTGATTAAGCCTTAAGTAGTTGTGTTAGATTGAAACAGTTGTTTTATATATTTTACATATAAGTCAAGATCATTACACACAGGATGGCCTTAGCCTGGTTGCCTAAGTTGAGGTCAACTAAGGTTCAGAAAGCAGATGCAAACTCTGCACGCACAGACAGACGAGACATACACATACAGACACATATAGTGAGAGAGGTCACGACACGTACGCAGTACACAGCATGCACGCGCCCTCGCACGTGCACGCACACACAAATTAGATAGACTCATTTAGTAGGCAAGAGTTGAAATACGTTTTGCTTATGGCTGCAAAGTCGAGGTGTACGTGTTAGTCTGTTCCAGGAAGTGCACCAGATGTCCCAGAGAGAAGCGACAGCGAAGACGAGCTGAGGGAAAGCACCGACCCGAAGACAATGTTCTTTTAAAACTATGTTAAAGGTTGTTGACAGAACATTTGTGGTTTTGAGTTGATGTATGCTGTATTGTGTCTGAGAGGGGGGGGAGCAGTATCACCCCCAACCCCTATAAAACCTTTGTCTAATTATTGTAAGTTTAGTTCGACGCTGAAATCTGCACAGCGGTCGGACTCACACATGTGTTCATTAAAATGCCGTCTAAATTGTACACGCCCGGATCTGTGCTTATTTATGGATTCCTCCTCAACATTTTTGAACCCTGACAACATCTGCGCTCTATATCTCAACAATGGCTCATATTAGAATGACAGTCTTTCACACAGGTCAAGTGCCTCTATGCACATCATTAGTTTAAATATTTACCTATTTTACTTCATCTCATATGTCATTGTACAGAATTTGAGCAACCCTAAGCTTAAAGCAGATTACTTTTAACACTCATCCACCTCAATTAAATCTGTGGTCTGGAGCACAGGCTGTTGTTGATCAGGGCAATCTAAAAAAATTATCTAAACATGTGTGTGTATTGGCAGTTTTGACGGGTACTAATCATTTATTACAGGTGGGGTTACTCAGGCTTGCACTTAGGACACTCTCTAGCATAGTGACCCCTTTCTCTACATGCATAGCATTTCTCCTTCCTCCTGTCACGATCCCACCTAAATGCCCGCGGTCCTTCACCTCTCTTTTTTCTGCCCCTAGTCAGCCCTCCTCCAGTCTGTCCCTGGAAAATGATTCTATCTGCTAGGGAAGCGGCGACTACAGAGTTTTGTGACTTCTTTCGTGTTTCTTTAATTCCTTCCTGTGCACAGCGGGTGCAGTTAATGCATGTGAAGGACCGGTCAGAGTTATGATTAACATTTTGCTTCCTAATGAAATCAGCAATGGGTGGGTGAAAGCCGTTCATCAGAGCATAGCTTAACTGCTGCTGATGTGGGCTGGCCTTCTCTGCACGCTCTTCAAGGCTGCCGTGTTTTCTGAAAACTTCCAACATTTGAGATTCTCCCGCAACCAATTTACGCTCATGACAGTCATGAGAATATAAATACCTCGCACTGTTGGGAGTAAATTCTTGCAAAAATGTGTTGTCTCCCTGTGAGGCAGTCTTACTTGCTCGGGAACCCATGATAACAACAGCAACCGTGTCCCAGACCACGCCTGCTCCGCAGTCATTCACACAAACACAGCAGCACTCTTTTGGGACCCTAACCCAGGGACCCTAACCCAATTCTGGGACCCTAATGTAACTTATGTAACACTGGTGGTGCAATACTAGTAGTGGGCATGTAAGACCTGTTAGTGTTACTTCTTGCCTTCTTTGTATGTAGTACGGGCAGTATAATTACCTTTAACCACAGTACGAGGACAGAAGGGAAATATGGGCCAGATCAGACAGGTTCTAGATTCGTAGGAGCCAAGGGTGTATGACAACAGAGGACTTGTACACAGTAGGTGTAGAAAACACAATTGCATTTATTAGCAATAATTGAAATTTAGCAGGTTGTGCACATTTAACAAAAGTAGAGCGCGCTTTTGGAAACAAAATAAAATAAAATAAACCCCACAAATGGTCGACCCAAGGATATATTGTCTTTTGTGTCTCTTTTTAAAGTCAATTTCAGTCTGTCAATGTTCAATAGTCACTCAGTGTGTTTGTAACCAGTCGGGTTACAATCTACCAGTTCATCCGGCTCTTTGGGCTGGGCTCGCCATCCAGTACTGGAAAAGGGATCCTCGATTCTTCTCAGGTCCTCAAAACCAATCCAATCCAAATAAGCAAAGGAAAAAAACCTGACCATGTGAAGCAACAAATGCTACACGGGGCTTCACAGTGCTCACGCTGGCTCACGGCCTCTGGAGTACAGTATCACTCTTATTATTCTCACCGAAAACAGGACTTTTACTATCCAGCTAGCTTCTTCACCGCACGGGTAACCGGACCTTTCACCGTCTGTGTCTCTGGCGTTTCTGACTGGCACTCGCAGGCACGCACAGGTGTCTGAGCAGCGCACACAGACTGGGGGAGGGGTCAGACCGGCCAATGATTGGTCGCTCAGTGGATCTAACAAACACACTCCACAGGACTAAGTCCTGCCTCCACACCATTTATATATTGCATATACATACGTACATATTAATTAAACTTATGTTTACATGCTTTTTATCAGTATTTATTATATTTAAGTTCTTTTTATCAATATTTATTACCATTATGAAATTAGTATTTTAATCAAATGAGTATTCATATTTAAGCTTTTAATCCCGTTTTTAACACTGGGTTACACTATCCCCCCTTAGAATCATGCAAGTCCCTTTGCATCATGCAAGTCCCTTTGCATGGAATAGCTAAACGGTAATGATAGGGGAACCAGCATTCATGGGGATGACCACAGGATCTTGTTCTGTCAAGGCATTGGTAAAAGCCAGGCTTAGACCTTGAAACAGGGACTGGGCAATGGAAACGAGGGGATTTCCCAACTGACTATATTGTAGTCGTTCTGGTTGGGTTCTTGTTCTCTCTGAGCGCCTTATAGTCGCTGTGGCTTCACTCTCAGTATTTGACTGACTTGAGTTTGCTTGATTATCATTTGAGTTGTCTTCTTCCACTGGCCCATCACAGGTAGGTCCATCGGGTAAGTTAGAGTCACTCTCGCTTTCATTGTCAGTGTTTGAGTGTTCCACCATGGTCTCACTCTCCTCTAGGCTTCCACATCCAAGTGGATTTCCACATTCAGGTAAGTTGTCACATCCGGTTAAATTGTCACATACAGGCAAGTTGTCATGTTCAGGTAAGTTGTCGCGTCCAGGCAAGTTGTCATGTTCATGTAAGTTGTCACGTCCAGGCAAGTTAGTTCCAGCATTTTTGTGATCATTAGGGTGTGTCTTTGGCTGGGGAATCTCATAGACTCGAGTGACCTTTATGGGCTCTTGAATAGGTTCCTCTCTGAACCAACAGACATCCTCATCCTCCAGTTCCGAATGATCACATTCTTCATGTTGTTTAGGTGATTGCCTTGTTTTTGGTTTGCGTACATGAGTTGGTTGGACAGGTTTCTCCTCAACAGGGGCAAGAAAACCACAAGGGAGCAAGAGATCGCGGTGGACTGTGCGGACTGGGCCCTCTTTCGTTAGGGGTTTTATACTGTAGACGGGCAAGTCACCTGCTTAGTTCACCACAACGTGAATATCAGTCTCCCACTTGTCGGCTAGCTTGTGCTTGCCTCTGAGACGGACTGCATGCACCAAAACTCTGTCACCTGGCTCTAGTTTTGAGGGTTTCACTCGCATATCAAACCTTGTTTTGTTTCTTTCTCCTATTTTGTTAGCATGGTCTGTTGCTAGTTCGTAGGTCTCTTGTAGAGTTGCCTTTAGTTTTGTTATGTACTGAGAATGCGACTTGAAACTTTTGTTGTTAAAGGGCAGCCCAAATGCTAGATCGACTGGCAATCTTGGCTGACGGCCAAACATCAACTCATATGGGGCAAAACCAGTTGTATCATTTTTCGTACAATTGTACGCATGAACGAGTGGTTTGACATAGTTGTGCCACTGAGTTTTGTCCTTTTCCTCAAGAGTACCTAGCATACTTAGTAACGTTCTATTGAAACGTTCTACCGGGTTCCCTCTGGGGTGATAGGGTGTTGTCCGAATTTTGCGAATGCCCATGATCTTGCAAAGCTCTTGGATAAGGTGGGACTCGAAGTCGGGACCTTGATCGCTATGCAATCGTTCGGGTATCCCGTAGTGGACTATGAAGTTGTCCCAAAGGGCTTTCGCAACGGTCTGAGCTTTCTGATTGCTGGTAGGGATGGCTAATGAATATTTCGTGAAATGATCGGTTAATACAAGCACATCCTTTACATTACTTCGATCAGGCTCAATGGACAGGAAGTCCATGCAGACTAATTCGAGGGGTCTGCTGGATTTGATATTCACAAGTGGAGCTGCCTTTTCTGGAGGAGTTTTCCGTCTTACACAGCGGTTACATGTTTTGATCTTGTGTTCTATATATGCTGCCATACGAGGCCAATAGAACCTTGTTCGGGCAAGATCTAAGGTACGCTCAGTGCCTAAGTGGCCCATGTCACAGTGGAGGCTCTGGAAGACTGAGTCACGGAGCTGTTCAGGTAAGACAAGCTGGTAAGTAACATCTCCTCCATATTGGCGAGTTCGATACAGGATGTTATTGTGTATCTCCAATCGATTGAGCTCTCGGAGTACAAGGTTGATGTCAGGAAGTTCAGCTCGCACAGTTGGTGGGACCTTCTCTCCAGTTTCAATTTGTGCAATGACTTCCCTCAGACAAGGGTCTGTTCTTTGTTCATTTGTGATCTGTTCAGGGGACATATGGGGTATAACAGGAAGACCACCACAGTCATTTTCATTGACAAAGTTACCTGGAATGGCAGCTGCAGAAATGGCTAGCGAGTGCACCAAAGGGATGGTGTCATTTTGAGAGCTGCATACAAGATGTTTCTCACAAATAGCAGACACTACTTCAGGACTCAAACTGCTGTCAGGTAGGGACAGGTGAGTCTGTGTGAACTGCTGTATGCGGTCGAACTCTTTTTGGGACACTGCATCGTTAAGCAACTCGCCATGTGGTCGTCTAGAAAGGCCATCCGCATCTGAGTTAAGCTTGCCTGCTCTGTACTGGAGCTTAAAGCTAAACGATGACAGGGCAGCTAGCCATCTGTAACTCATGGCATCCATCTTTGCAGTAGTTAATATGTACGTCAGAGGATTACTGTCTGTCACGACAGTAAACTGATTTCCATATAAGTAATCTGCAAACTTTTCCGTCACTGCCCACTTCAAGGCTAAGAACTCTAACTCATGGGCGGGATAACGAGATTCACTCCTGGATAACCCACGGCTTGCATAAGCTATCACCCTGGTCTGGCCATTCTGCTCTTGATAGAGCGCGGCACCAAGCCCTGTAGTGCTGGCGTCGGTATGGAGCGTATATGGCAGTTTAGGGTCAGCAAAACCCAATACAGGCGCAGTACTGAGCTTTTCAATGATGGTTTTGAAAGCAAGATCACAAGAGGGAGTCCATCGCTCGCCGAAAGGTGTCTTGGGGTCATGGTACTTTACAGACTTAGCTTTAGGCTTTGTGCTTTTGCGCAAAGGAGGGTAGCCTGATGTTAAGTCAGTGAGGGGCTTAACGATACTCGAATAGTTCTTAATGAACCGCCTGTAGTACCCTGAAAAACCTAAGAATGAGCGGAGCTGTTTAAGATCACGAGGCACAGGCCAGGTACTTAAGGCTTCCACCTTTTCATGGTCAGTCTCCACTCCCTTGCTGGACACAATGTGCCTGAGATATATGACAGAAGTTTGGAAAAACTTGCATTTCTCAGGTGAGAGTTTGAGCCCATATTCTTTCAGGCGATCAAGAACTTTCATTAAGCGAGCCTCATGTTCTTCAAGTGTCTTGGAGAATACAATGATGTCATCAAGAAACACGATCACTTCACGCAGGTTCATGTCGCCCATACATTTTTCCATGAGTCGCTGGAACGTGCTGGGGGCGTTTGTAATGCCTTGGGGCATTCTATTAAATTCCCAAAAGCCGATGGGACATACGAACGCCGTCTTGGGTTTGTCCAGCTCCTCCATCTCAATTTGGTAGTACCCCGATTTTAAATCCAGCACAGAGAACCATTGCGACCCGATCAAGGTGGAAAACGTTTCCTCCAAATTGGGGAGAGCGTAAGCATCTTTTATAGTCTGCGCGTTAAGCTTTCTGTAGTCGATACAGAGGCGGACTTCACCATTTTTCTTCCGCACGACTACAATGGGTGAAGAGAAAGGGGAGGTAGATTCCCTGATCACACCAGCTTCTTGCAGTTCTTTGAGGTGCTTACGGACTGCTTCCAGGTCGTTCGGATGGATGGGACGCGCTCTATGCTTGAACGCTGTTCCATCTGACAATCTGATTGTGTGTTTCACTTGACCTGTCTTTCCAAAGTCGAGATCATTTTGTGCAAACACTTCGGGCATTTGGCTTAGCTTTTCGGGACTCGGGGACTGTAGTCACCTGGGAACCAGTATCTAGCAAACAACTCACTGTGTGACCATTAACTTTCACTTGTGCAGTACTCTTTGTACCAATTAGACCTTTAGGAAGGTCAAAGGAATCTGTTCTTGTGTGTGATTTTAGGCTGGCATGCTTTTTAGGTGAAGCTTTTTGTTTAACCTGGGTGGGACGGGTTAACAAAGCATCAGCCTCCATTTGTCCCGCAACGGAGGCAGAATTTAGTTTAAAGAAAGCTGGTCATTCTGCCTGTCCCATATCTGCCTTCTCACTCTTAGTTCCTTTCGTTTTGCAAGTACAAGGGCAGGATTTGGCTCCGATTCACAAGTGGCTACTATATGTCCATCCTCCCCACAGCGGAAGCAATACCAGGGCTTGGGCCTAGTACTGGGGCGGCTGGGTGGAGGTGAGTTTTCAGGTTTGGCATGGTCAGGTTTTTTATTTTCAGGTTTCCTTGTTCGAACTGTCTTCATTGTTGCTTGTTTCTTTGGCTTCACGACGGCAGCTAATTGGCTTTTTAGATCGGCAACTTGTTTTTTGAGCTCTTCTAGACTATCTGACTCTGCTTGACGAATATCTGCATTTGTTTGAGTGACCGTCTGTTCATGAGACACTGCTTTTGGTTTTGTGGTGCTAAAGTGTTTCTTCATTCGTGTGCTTTTAACTTCTTGTCGGTTTTCTGCAGTACGCAGGAGAAGCAATAGCTCTGCTGTTAGGGTTCCAAAATATTGAGAGAGAGATCTAAAAATAACCACAGATCCAGCCTGGTGTACTTAGACGGCATTTTAATGACACATGTGTGAGTTCAACAACCCAATCAGTATTGAACTGTCTTTCTCCTATTCAGACAACTGTTTTATGGGGTTAAGATAGTACAGCCCCCTTTTCTGTTACTAGGCAGAAATACGTCACACCAAAACCACAATGACTTTTAACATAGAACATCATCTTCGTGTCGACGGCTGATGCTTCCTGTCTCCATCCTCGCTGTCGCTCCATGAGCGCCTCCTTATCTCCCCGATCAGGTGGACTTCCTGTAACAGACTACCACGTACGCCTCGACTTTGCAGCCATAGCAAAACGTATTTCAACTCTTGCCTACTAAATGAGTCTCTCTAATTTGTGTGTGCGTGCACGTGCAGGGGCGCGTGCATGCTGTGTACTGCGTACGTGTCATGACCTCTCACTATTTGTCTGTCTGTACGTGCAGAGTTTGCATCTGCTTCCTGAACCTTAGTTGACCTCAACTTAAGCAACCAACCAGGCTAAGGCCATCCTGTGTGTAATGATCTTGACTTATATGTAAAATATATAACAACTGTTTCAGTCTACCACAACTACTTAAGGCTTAATCCGCAATAAATGCATACTAAACACCCTGCTCTTAACTTGCACTCACTCTGCTTTCGGTTTCACTTCTGCAAGAGCATGGCTTGCAGACGCGTTTCCTGTCTCTGCAGTCTACACAGAAACATTTAAGATTATCGAAGCATTAGAAAAGCATCTAAAATTATAGATTCAACTCAACAATCCAAAATGGTTCTTCTTGGACCCGCAACAAAGACTATAACCATATTTGAACATCTGAATGCATCTAAATGCAACATCACTATTAATACTGAAATGATAATGATAATTATAAAAATAGCAGCAAATAATATCTTTCTCTTCCTGACACTCCCTCTCTTGTGGTGGCCCTCGAAGAGGGTCACCACACACTTATAACATTACTCTGACCCTCTCTAGAAATGCCAGCTCCCCCTAAGAACACTCCATGGGTAAAGTCAGGTTCTTCCTTGGTCCCTCTCTCGTGGAAATCTTCTCCTGTAAAGGATAGAAAACATTTTCTCCCTACTACGGCTCCCCTACCTTATGTCCCTCACTTGTTCTCTTTATTCAAAAGCCTGAACCTAATTATGTTTTGACTTTCTGACTTTTGTTCCTCTATAATCTTAAACATCACTCATCTCAATCTACAGCTTTTAACAGCCTTACAGCACTGCTGTCATATGTTTCCTGTTGTTCCTTATCTGATCACCCACATCCTGTGCACAAAACTGTCGCTGCTGCAAGGGCCTTCCTCTCATCTAAAGTCACCTATTACAAGAAAATGTATCAAGAAAATCATCATAACGGCTTATTCTACTAAAGGATAAAAAACAACCACTTTAATCATTACGTGTAAACACATAGTTAATTGCTCCTAGATAAACTTCATCCTAGCTAAAAGCTGAACTCTAACTGTATTTTGAACTCCCATTTCCTGGGTGATAACCTGTTTAAATATATCATTTCATTTCATTTTGCTGCTCTCAATGTAATGACTCTTTCTAACTTATACTTTATCAGACTTAACCAAAATATATAAGCTTTCTCCCTTTGCTTCTGTTTTAAACAAAAACTTAGTCCCTTCAACAAGCATTTATTATTCTGTAACTACATTTTATATAAGAGGACTAATTTAGAGCTGCATGTGTTATCTCAATATTTTACATGTCACACAGTTTAGTTACAACCAAACTCCTATTCAGTTAGAAGCTAAATGCACTTTTGAGGCCTTTGGCCTCAAATCTGTGTGTTGATGAACTCTATATGTCTGTAAGCGTGTGCAGCCTTCAATGCTCAGGTCATCTTGCACAATAAATTGCTTGGACATCGCGCCGAACAAAGCTTCTGACCTTCAGTTATTGACTTGAGCAACATTTCTTTAATGAGCACAAAATGCAATGTGTATGAACCCATTCCTGTGTATGTAATCTTCAATACTATTCATTTGGGTCAGTAACACTTCTAACATCCTCATCAAAAGCTCTCCTTTATCCTAGAAATAAATCTATTTATAAACTCTTCACAAAAGAAAATCTTCCCTGTTTTCCCCAAAGCATATCCTATATTCCCACAGTTTCCCTTTAAGTTTTATATACAGCAGCGTATGAACACCAGCATTTTATCTTCTAAACCGACTTCAGTTCATTTTACTCCTTTCTTTAGAATTAACAATCTCTGCCCCAGTTTTACCATATTTAAATTATCAAACAACCCCAATAGTTATAAAATCATACTAAAAACCCATTTCAACTTAAACAAATTAAATCTTAAATCCCTCTCTTTTTTGACACATCTCATGTGGCAAAAAAACTCAAAATGCTTCATCCAAGCTTAACAAATTAAGAGGGAAAAAAGGTTAGTCATATCATTTCTCAGAACACTTCAGCCATTCCCCTCTCCGGTATTTTGCTCCAGCCCTGAAAACCTGTATTTAAGGAACAAAATCAATTTAATCATCATGTCAAATCATCTCAAACTCGCTGCTCCATCGAATCTGGATCCTTGGAATTTCCTGGAAACAAAACCTGTAGTTTACATTTCATACTCAACTCTCCCCTTTTGATCCCGTCTATGTCATAACAAAAAATAAACTTAAACAGAACAGTTATCAATCATGTGTTACCTCAGTTAATGGTAACTTGAGTTATATCAAACAACGTTTCCCTTTTTAGCATTTAGCATTCTATAATGTAATAACATAATCCAACCCCCGTAAATCATTACCTCAAAGTAAACATCAACATTCCAAAATCAGCATCCCCAGATTTAAGTCTCCCACTTGTCCTTTCATTTATTTCACTCCCATGCATTCACCCATGATGTTTTTGCTGATACTGCAGCCTTCTGCGCACTTCAGATGCTCCACATCAGCAAAATGAGCTCAATCATCCGTTTTATTTCGTTTTTCCTTTTTAGGAAAATAGTTCTCTATACTTTTGACTGGATTGAATCGCTGCAATCCTTTTTTAGACAGAGACTTCGCCGCCAATCAGTCTCCTTCTCAGCCAATTTATAATCGATAAAGCCCACCTGATTTTCGTACTTGATAATTTTGTCAGCGCCGTCAGTTCACTCTCTTCCAAGCCTGCTTAGAACAAAAATGAAAAAAGAGAGCTGATTATTAGCTCATCAAAGTACAAAACAAAATCACCTGCCAGGTTTTTTTTCCCCAAGTGCACTGTTACAAAAACTATGGGCCCTTTTAGACATGTCCATGTTTATCAAAACTCCCTCTATTAAAATGAAAAACAACAGCCCCAAAAAATCTTAAACAATCTTAAATTTCACCCATTCAACGCACCGAAAACCTCGTCAAAAGATCAAAGACCGTTTGCACAATGTCTCCCTCCATCACTCTGCCATGTTTCCATTCAGCACAAGATAAAAACCAATTTCAACAACGTATCATCCTTAAATTATAAATTTCCTATCCAAATCTGCCCCTCTGAACCGTCTACTTTGCTTCCCTTCCTTAAGGCCTCAATCACACACACACAGGAAGCTCCTCTGAGACTGCTCCCTCCAGCTAATTTGCATAGACTCACAGCTCAACAGCCAACTTGATAAGAAAAATACATGTTTACACCTTATCACATTATTGAACTATTTTCATTTTCTTTCTATAATAATCACTGATTTTGATCACTCAGCACGAGAGCACTCCTGAGTCACTCTTATAAACACTTTTCTTTTGCTTTTTCCATCTATTTTATGAAACATTCACACCATTCTCTCACTCATACAAGCAGCAAGCAGATCTTCATTGCATATGCTTATGTTCTTAGCCAGGTTTATTCAATGTCTCTATGCATTAAACTTCAAGAGCTTGTCTTTATAAGGTTAATGCATTTTCTGTTTGTGTGTGTATGGGTATGTGTTATTTTGCATCTATGGCTTCGCAGTCTGTCAGACACCTTTCCAATTCTCCAGTTAAACAGTCAGTTTTCTTTTTCCCCGAATTACTAACCGAAACTTTTGATTTCCCACCTTAAATAAAACACTCCTAGTCTTCAGCCAGGAGCTATGGCCTGTTTTCCAGGTTCATGGACACATGATTCTGTGAACAATTCCACCAGAAACTTGCCTTAACTTATCCAGTGAGGTTAACCTATAATTTCCTTCCGACTGGTGCCTCTGGAGAGTTGGTCCAAGTCTGCTTTACTCCTGAAAATAACAAAACTAAGACATTTTCATTATTACCACAAGTGCTTAAATGACCCATTTCTCTGTCTCTGGTCAGAAACACCAATTATGCCATGCATGTAAGCGTGTTCTTCCCTGCATTTTATGTTAATTAAGTGTAAACTGCTTCTTCATTAAATTAATTCATTGAGTTTTTCATCGCATTTCTATGTATTCATGTTAATGTACACTACGTGTAAGCTGTTTCTTCATTGCATCCTATATATTCATATTTAATTTATGCATTTCACCACTGAGCTTTAGATTCAAACTATCTCACTTCTGATTCATTTCAAAAATAATCTCACATGTAACAATTTGTATGTGTGTTTTCTATTCATTAAGGTAATAACAATTATTTCTTTCATTATTCTTACCTTTTCTAATGTTTACCTCTTTGTTATGCTGTGGTGGACATCCCTAAACCTTCATGAGTTCAGGTTGCAATTTTTCCGATCCAATTATCCTATAATCTCACAGTCAAACTCGTCCAGCTTCATCTCTCACTGGTCCTCTCTGCACAATGTCCTGTTCGGGCTTCAAAGCTCCAGCAAACACAGTCTCAACTCAGCTGTTGTCTTCTTCTCTGTTTCTTTACAGTCTTTCTTTCAGATTAAGTCCCAGCGTGGCAAAATATCACTCAATGTCCAGTGCTCTTCCACAATTCTTTATCCCACTGTTCAACTGCCCAGCCTGTATTTTCACAGTACATGTTGCAGTACTCTTACATGCTGCTGCTGGTCGTCAGTCGTCATCAGTGTTAATGGATCAGTGGCACTGTCGTTTGCCTGCTGTATTCAGGTCCACGATGTTCTGTCGGTCTTCATCAGGAGATTAACTGTCCTTTGAACTTCTTCTCCACTTCAGGGACAAAGTGAGAGATCCAGCCGTACAATTTCGAGCCAAAAACTGGCTTATTCTCCCAATTCTTTTAATCTATTGTTCTGCTGCTGAACTCAAGGTTGCAAAGTTGAAAGACGCCCACCTGTATTGACACACTAAAGCATATAATTAGTATTATATTCATTTTTCTTAAAGGCTTCATTTGCTTCATGGGCCTCCTCTGTCTCTCTGTGTTCTTCCTGTACACACTCAGTTCCTTTTATGGGCATGCAGAGTTCCTGTTCACTATTTCCTGTCGCACAGCCGCTGTACACAGAGTCATACTTCCTGTTCTCGGCAGAGTCTGTCTCTTTTTGTATTTCTAGTCTAAAAACCCTCTTTAATTCTACTAAATCTTGATCTAAAAAACAATACACCTTCATTTTCACTCACACACATTTAAACAGAGCTCTTTCACACATCCAAACAATTAACCAAGTGTATATACTTATGTGTTTTCGAACTGAGAGAAAAGAAACTCGACCTCTCATACCATCACTCATGCATTTCTTGAATTAAAAGCACTTTCAAACTTTAGAACATCCTACTTTACATCACAAAAGAAATATCTTTTCATACCATTATTTCATACACACTTTTAAAAGTTCTAACCTCTTTCAGACGCCATAAATCATCTCACACACACTGCCTTTTCTCTCTCTCAGAGAACTCACGCAGAGTCACTCAAATCAAATACTGACAGCATTCACACAGTTAAAATCACACAAAATACGCTTTCATGCGAGTATTTTAGACATGCCTTCCATGATCAGAAAGAGCAAGTCAAAAGAAAAAAGAAAAAGAAAACTGAAACCTCTCATCGTCTCACACCCCGCTTCTCCCCACACACACATAACTGAAAAATAAAACACACCAACATTTATGGCTCACGAAATATACATCTATCCAAATTCAGTCATTACTATACATCCACACTAATGTATTATTACTTACTGCATTTATACTCTCGTAATAAGCAACACCAACCTCTCATATACAGGCATTCAGCAATATTTTTTCAAACAATAGTTAAAGTTCAATACTCTCGAAACTGAAACCACCCTCTCTGCGCGTCCCCGCTGCTCATTTGCATTTACACACACCATCAGTGCACATCCGGCTGTGCATTACTGGCACAGAGACTGATCTTACTCATAGATCTCATATTTTATATTACACAGAGACGTCTTATATTTACACTGCACAGATTTCTTAGGCCTCTTAAACTCCTATGTAATTTCGATAAATATAACATAACGGCTCCAACCGATCAGTCCCAGACTTTTTGTGCTCAATTCACCAGGGCGGTCCCAGACTGTCCTGTCCAGATTTCTAAACCTAACTTAATTTGCCAGCATACCCAATCAAGCGCAAAAATAGGAGACTCTAACTCCTAGCAATTTTTGAGGTTCCCAAGTTCTCACCCGCTGTCGACGGTACTATCCCTACACTTCAGGGTAGGTCATAGGTCAGCGTCCTGCCTATGCGCAAGCGTTACCAAGGAGAAAAATGCGCTTCTTAACAGACGCCGCTGTCGTTCTAGAAGAATTTAGAATAATTTGAAACAACAATCTACATCCAAAACAGGATTAGGATTGAGGCAGATCTCCCGTTGTGGACATAGGGGACTCTAACCCACAAAAATGACCATCACACGTAGACCAGATGACCAACGGGACTTTAACCCACACAATGACCAAATTCCCTACCTTTTCTAAGTTCACTTAGCAGTCCAACTGCTTTAATTCTCTTTTCATTCTTTCATTCTCATTACTCAGTACTGTCACTTATACTTCATTATCATTACTTCAACCGATAAACCTCATAAAAATTTTAGCAAACTCAAAACAGACATTCACCAGTAATTTTCAGTGAGTAGACTTCAATTTTGTCATATCCAATTCTAGCACATTTTGGAAAATTCAACAGGTATGTGCCTTACCTTTTTTTTTTTAAGCCGGCTTGTCTCTCACTTCAGACCACTGACTCGTATCTGCCCATCTAATCACCACGGACCCTGGATCTCTCCATCTACACCAAAACTCCCTCTTCTCTCACCCGGAACGAAGCCCCCAAAATGTTAGGGTTCCAAAATATTGAGAGAGAGATCTAAAAATAACCACAGATCCAGCCTGGTGTACTTAGACGGCATTTTAATGACACATGTGTGAGTTCAACAACCCAATCAGTATTGAACTGTCTTTCTCCTATTCAGACAACTGTTTTATGGGGTTAAGATAGTACAGCCCCCTTTTCTGTTACTAGGCAGAAATACGTCACACCAAAACCACAATGACTTTTAACATAGAACATCATCTTCGTGTCGACGGCTGATGCTTCCTGTCTCCATCCTCGCTGTCGCTCCATGAGCGCCTCCTTATCTCCCCGATCAGGTGGACTTCCTGTAACAGACTACCACGTACGCCTCGACTTTGCAGCCATAGCAAAACGTATTTCAACTCTTGCCTACTAAATGAGTCTCTCTAATTTGTGTGTGCGTGCACGTGCAGGGGCGCGTGCATGCTGTGTACTGCGTACGTGTCATGACCTCTCACTATTTGTCTGTCTGTACGTGCAGAGTTTGCATCTGCTTCCTGAACCTTAGTTGACCTCAACTTAAGCAACCAACCAGGCTAAGGCCATCCTGTGTGTAATGATCTTGACTTATATGTAAAATATATAACAACTGTTTCAGTCTACCACAACTACTTAAGGCTTAATCCGCAATAAATGCATACTAAACACCCTGCTCTTAACTTGCACTCACTCTGCTTTCGGTTTCACTTCTGCAAGAGCATGGCTTGCAGACGCGTTTCCTGTCTCTGCAGTCTACACAGAAACATTTAAGATTATCGAAGCATTAGAAAAGCATCTAAAATTATAGATTCAACTCAACAATCCAAAATGGTTCTTCTTGGACCCGCAACAAAGACTATAACCATATTTGAACATCTGAATGCATCTAAATGCAACATCACTATTAATACTGAAATGATAATGATAATTATAAAAATAGCAGCAAATAATATCTTTCTCTTCCTGACACTGCATAAGTGGGTGGCTCCTTATGCTTTAGCTCCAACTGCAACTCCGTTAGCAAGTTATCATCCCAGCAGCCTCTGTAAAACTGTTTAAGAAGCTGCTTATTTACTTCATGTGGTTCAAGCCCACCTCTGCGCACGGTGTGATTGAGCGCCACCTGCAAACGAAGCAGATAAGCAGAGGGCTTTTCACCGTGATCTTGGAGGGTGTTCATAAAGCGTACAAACAGTTCCTCACCGTCTTCGACGGTGCCAAAAGCTGAATCCAGAAGTTTAAGATAGTCTGCAGGAGTGGCTTCTGGCCCAAGAGGGCGGATGACATCAGAAGCGGGAGCAAGGAGACTTTCAAGAATCTTACGAGTTTTTTCCAACTCAGACAAAGAAGCATCTTCCATCAACAAGTCAACGTGAGTGTCAAGTTTGGTCTCATGGGGCGTTGGAATGTGCCCTGAATGGGTTCAGGAGGGTGAGGCAGTTCAGTTAAGACTGAAGGTGAGGCTCCAAGTTGTGTGGATCCTACCACAGGGCAAGTCTGATCAGCAGTATCATTTTCGGGGTTTATCTCAGCTGTCTCAGCAACTTCGATGGTCTTCCCTATTGTGGACATGGCCTCCCGCAACACTTCTTCGAAATCCTTCCCACTTAACTTGGCTAAACCCTTCAGGTTGCTAATGTAAGCCTCAGTAACACTGCCCCCTACGGTCTTAGTATAGACGTCCGTTAAGGCTCGAATGCGGTAACTGACATCTGGATTGTCAGTGGACTGTAAGAGGTAAGGCAGCTTAGGTGCTAATATTTCAACGGATGCACCAGACTCAAACTCTACAATCTGACTTTTGTGGAATGCAGAAGAGTCATCATCGACAGCGAGCACTCTACGAATAGTACCATGTTGCTCCAGAAACTCAAATACCTCTTTGTCTTCCTCTCTATCTGTAACACTGCTAACAATAATGGCATTTGGTACTTTAACGGCATACTTCTCGACAAAATCCATTTTCACCATATGTGCGCGTCTGATCAAAGGTCAAAGAGGATTCCAATGTTGTCACACAACACTCTAGGCTCCTGGCTGGCTCGCCACTTTTGTAACTTATGTAACACTGGTGGTGCAATACTAGTAGTGGGCATGTAAGACCTGTTAGTGTTACTTCTTGCCTTCTTTGTATGTAGTACGGGCAGTATAATTACCTTTAACCACAGTACGAGGACAGAAGGGAAATATGGGCCAGATCAGACAGGTTCTAGATTCGTAGGAGCCAAGGGTGTATGACAACAGAGGACTTGTACACAGTAGGTGTAGAAAACACAATTGCATTTATTAGCAATAATTGAAATTTAGTAGGTTGTGCACATTTAACAAAAGTAGAGCGCGCTTTTGGAAACAAAATAAAATAAAATAAACCCCACAAATGGTCGACCCAAGGATATATTGTCTTTTGTGTCTCTTTTTAAAGTCAATTTCAGTCTGTCAATGTTCAATAGTCACTCAGTGTGTTTGTAACCAGTCGGGTTACAATCTACCAGTTCATCCGGCTCTTTGGGCTGGGCTCGCCATCCAGTACTGGAAAAGGGATCCTCGATTCTTCTCAGGTCCTCAAAACCAATCCAATCCAAATAAGCAAAGGAAAAAAACCTGACCATGTGAAGCAACAAATGCTACACGGGGCTTTACAGTGCTCACGCTGGCTCACGGCCTCTGGAGTACAGTATCACTCTTATTATTCTCACCGAAAACAGGACTTTTACTATCCAGCTAGCTTCTTCACCGCACGGGTAACCGGACCTTTCACCGTCTGTGTCTCTGGCGTTTCTGACTGGCACTCGCAGGCACGCACAGGTGTCTGAGCAGCGCACACAGACTGGGGGAGGGGTCAGACCGGCCAATGATTGGTCGCTCAGTGGATCTAACAAACACACTCCACAGGACTAAGTCCTGCCTCCACACCATTTATATATTGCATATACATACGTACATATTAATTAAACTTATGTTTACATGCTTTTTATCAGTATTTATTATATTTAAGTTCTTTTTATCAATATTTATTACCATTATGAAATTAGTATTTTAATCAAATGAGTATTCATATTTAAGCTTTTAATCCCGTTTTTAACACTGGGTTACACTAACCCAGTCGCGCGACTCAAAACCCAATGAAGGGACGCTCGGGACACAAACCCAGGGCGATTTCAAAACCGGACACTCACCGGACGCTTGGGCCCTTGGGCGATTTTACCAAAACCTCTCTTTCCCAATTATATAGTCAGTCTTTCAACTTACTCGGCGTTGCTTAGCGTGTAATATCAGCCTCAGATCCCGCCGATCGTCATTCGTCGAGGAGAGAAAACACAGCTAATCCACAGGCCCGATGACAATTCTCACGTCTTGCTGACGTCAGGGTTCTCTCCTCGGTGAATGCCGACTCCAGGGCTGCGGCATCGAAGGACCAATTAATGATAGGTTTGTAGCTTGAACCTATTCGCTGGAACGTTGAAGGCAATGTAATTACACAGCAAGCAAGACACGAGTAGGCAAGTTCTTTATGTTTCACGTGCACGGGAGAGAACTGGACAGGCGCCGTTCCTTCGCTTGACCCCAGTTGCTCTCGTCCGCTTCCCCATAGCACTGCTCTTTTATTGTGGTTACATGAATATGCATAGGTTCATTAACATATAACAGCTTACATAGGTGTACATGTGAACAAAGAATACCGTGTGTGTGTGTGTGTGAAATGTGACTCCTCAAAGCTGGTGCCAGGAGTCTAGCGGTCCATCTAAACAAAAGGCTCTTAGACTCAGGCTCTTAGTTGAAAGGAATAGATAAACTGCCCCGGTCATTATATAATTGACAACCTCTAAAAGGACGTGCTGTTTATAGTAATTCTCAGTTAGACTGTAAATGACATGAGCAAACAGATTGGCAGTTTGGGGAGTACCCCTCCATAAGGAAATGATTTTAATCTTTTATACATGATTGCATTTGTGCTTATTAAAAAGAGCTGTGGCTCCTGGTCAAGTGAGGGTCAAGAACGCTTGGCAGATGTTATGATCAGCCAATATATGTTGAGAACGACGGAGCTTTGAAAGGAATTGCAACACACCTGCTTACATGTCAAATTCT
This sequence comes from Oreochromis niloticus, assembly GCF_001858045.2. Lineage (NCBI taxonomy): Eukaryota > Metazoa > Chordata > Actinopteri > Cichliformes > Cichlidae > Oreochromis > Oreochromis niloticus. Next base: position 120,844 of record NW_020327656.1, read on the forward strand.
TCAGTTATCATCCTTTATTACTTATATGCTTTTAGAGTTTTAAGTTTTAAGTGTTAAGTGTTATCATCCTTTATTACTTATATTCTTTAGAGTTAAGTTGTAAGTGTTAAGTTTTAAGTTTTATCATCCTGTATTACTTATATTCTTATAGAGTGGAGTTTAAGTTTAAGAAGTAAGCAGTCTCACGTATACTCTCAGCAGCTTTCATTTGAGTGTGACATTTAGTCTAGAAAACCACACAAACAGTTTCAGCTGTATACTGCAGGCTTCAGGCCCCCAGAGAGGTGTGAGGTGAGCTGGGGTGCAGACTAGGTCACGACATTTTGCACAGAGCGTGCACACATCTATACACCAAACACTGAGCATACAGACACACCTATACACGAACACTTTAGAATCATTTTAGTAGGTTAGAAGTTGAGATGTGTTTTTGCTGTAACCACGAGTGTGCCGAGGCTGTCATCGAGATAAGAGTCGTTTGTGGGACAACACCTGGCTTCAAGCCGAAGACAATGTTCTTTTAAACTGTGTCAAAAGTTAACTGAACGTTTGTGGTTTTGGGGTGACGTATGTTTTTTTCTGTATTTGCCTGACAACAGGGGGTGGGGATGTACTGTTTCATTCCTATAAAGCCTTTGTCTTCTTCTTTGTTAGATAGTTCAATGCTGAAGCACTCAGTGTTGGACTCCGTGTATGTAACCAATAAATCCTTCGCTTTGATCTTACCTCGTCGACCAGTGGTTTTTCTTAAGAGCCCTCCATACTCCTTTTTCCAATTTTTTGAATCCTAACAACTCAAACAGATATACGTATGTTTGCTATACCATATATCAGCAAGAGAAGATACGACCTCTCATAGGAGACGTGTGATCTATACCAGAACACTCTGAGGAGGAGTGAACGCACTCCCCTCTTCATGCTACACAGAGTTGTTACAGACCTCCTAGGATGAGACATTCTTTCAATCTACAAATGATTATATACTTCTAAGCATATATGAGTAAATATTTCTAAGCATAAATGACAATCAACAATACAAAACCTAACACCCTCTCTCTCTCTCTCGCGCCGCCGGTTCGAGTGTCCGGTGAACTGAATTTCAGGTAAGACGTTATGACTGCAGTATATCTGGGTGAGATATAAACCAAGTATATAGTTATTTTCGTTGTGCTGACTGTTTACAATTAGTTACAATAACTCGTACTGCGCACTAGCTAGCATGACAGACTTTCTATACAGCTGTGTGGGTGCTGTGTTACTGATGGTGAACTTTATTGTATTCATAAGGTTAGTTAGTAGAGTTGCCAACCGTCCCGTGCAAACAGAATCGTCCCGCATTCAGAGAAAATATTACGCGTTTCGTATTGGATGTCGTGCTAAACAACAGCAACACGTTTAAGCTTGATCAGCTGTTGTTAGAATTCATTTGATTTTAATTTCTAGTATCAGCTGATGTTTGCTGGAACCAGGAGATGTCCTTACTGAATCATCAGAGCTGAACAGGTGATGGAGAAACAGGTGACATGAATGAGTTGAAGGGAAGTTATGAACTGTTTCTGAGAGACAAATAACACCAAGAAACTTTTCTGTGTAGCTGACAGCTTGTAACTGTGCCGGGGGGGATCCAGCTTTGCCAGGGGGCCAGGTAGGGCATTAACAGGGAAAGGGGGGCACAAAGATATACTTTTCTTTCTTACTCTCATATAAAATATTTAGCTTTTATTAAATAGTTATCTGAATCTTACAACCAAAGATTGTATAATAATAGACAAGATTGGCTGTAGACCATTGTTAATAATTCAGAACACTGTGTAAAAATAACAAAAAGTGAATGCAAACGTGCATAAATATTTATTTTACGTGTTTGATGTGTGTGGCGGGGCGTGGTCTGCAGTGCCGCTGCAGGGGAGGTGGACCCACCTGAGCGGCATCTGCAATCACGCCTATCGGGCGCACAGTCTGTGCTCTCTTGGCTGTTTTTGGGTGTGTGTCGAGCTGTGAGTTGAAAAGCTACAGCCGGCTGTGTGGGTACACCAACCATGTGTGAGAAGTGTTCCATAACGTAATGCTTCAAAGCGTGTTCATGCAAACATTGTCAGGTCAGCCGTGCTACAATGGGACTTCTGCTCATGAATCTCTGTGCACAGCGTCTGCAAATCGGGGGTGTACAAAGTTACCTCATCTTTACACAAAACTGTAAGCTGTCATCTGTGAGGCGCGAGCGGTGTTTGTTTTTACCATAGTTCATGGTGGAGAATGGCTGCTCTGCTGAGTTTTGCGCTCTGTCGCCGTATGAATGGCAAACTACACTGATTAGCAGCGGCATAGGCACACTTAAAATTTCTTCTGAAATTTTTGCTTTCTAGTTGTTATTGATATTTATATTTAAAAAGTGCAATACAGTAATTTTCTGCTGCTGATTCCTGTGCAATATCCCAAAGGGCGATCGTGTCTCAAAGAGTTGGCAGTTCGTCTTGTAACCGGAAGGTTGCTGGTTCGAGCCACGGCTCGGACAGTCTCGGTCGTTGTGTCCTTGGGCAAGACACTTCACCTACCGCCTACTGGTGTTGGCCAGAGGGGCCGATGGTGCGATATGGCAGCCTCGCTTCTGTCAGCCTGCCCCAGGGCAGCTGTGGCTACAACTGTAGCTTGCCTCCACCAGTGTGTGAGTGAATGAATAGTGGAATTGTAAAGCGCTTTGAGGCCCCGAAAAGCGCTATATAAATGCAATCCATTATTATTATTATTATTATTAACCTGTTGTCCGACGGGGCGGATCCATCAATGGGTGACCAATCTAACGGAGAATCGGTCTTGGGAAGTGGGAGGATGTAGCAGGATATCCACAGTAGCATGTAGATTAGCCACAGCCCGTGCTTTAAGGTAAGCCTTAAAAAGTACACTAATACCACTCCGTTTACCCTGCTTCCTGATGCGTTTCTTGTATGGGAAGGGAAGAGGCAAGACGTGTGTGCTGGTGGAAAAATCCATCCGGGGCGAAGTGGCATCTCCCATATTCCAACATGGATCCGGTCCATAGTGGTGAAAAGATCGAAGATTCAAAAGTGTTTGCCGGTCGTAGGTAATTAGTGCGTTGCCACTTGGAGAGCAGATCAGGAGGATAAGGAATATTAAACAGAGATCAAAAAGGAGAGGTAGAAAGCAGAGTCGAAGACGGCCAGCCATGCACACCGGCGCCATCTTGGATCTCACCATAGTCAATTGTCTTCCAGGGGCCAGAGCAGGCGACATTGAAGGAAATTTAAAACTGCTGGCTAAGGGTAAACGTAAATACAGTAAGATCATAATTCACGTCGGCAGTAATGACACCCGGTTACGCCAATCGGAGGTCACTAAAATCAATATTGAATCGGTGTGTAACTTTGCCAAAACAATGTCGGACTCTGTAGTTTTCTCTGGTCCCCTCCCCAATCAGACCAGGAATGACATGTTTAGCCGCATGTTCTCCTTAAATTGCTGGCTGTCTGAGTGGTGTCCCAGAAACGATGTGGGCTTCATAGATAATTGGCAAACCTTCTGGAGGAAACCTGGTCTTGTTAGGAGAGACGGCATCCATCCCACTTTGGATGGAGCAGCTCTCATTTCTAGAAATATGGACCAATTTATTAAACCCCACCAAAATATGACTATCCAGAGTTGGGACCAGGAAGCAGAGTTGCAGTCTTACACGCCTCTCTGCAGCTTCTCTCCTCCTGCTACCCCCCCAAAAACCCATCTCCATAGAGACTGTGTCAGCTCCCAAAAAGACAAAAAACAAACCAAAAACCAGCAATAAAAAACTTAAACATAAAAAATCACAAAGAAAGAACAATACAGTATCCACATCTGAACCAAAGAGTAAAACAGTGAAATGTGGATTATTAAATATTAGGTCTCTCTCCTCCAAGTCTCTGTTAGTACATGACTTAATAATTGACCAACAAATCGATTTACTCTGCCTTACAGCAACCTGGTTGCAGCAGGATGATTATGTTAGTTTAAATGAATCAACACCCCCGAGTCATTCTAACTACCAGAAACCTCGAAGCACAGGCCGAGGGGGCGGTGTGGCAGCAATTTTCCACACCAGTCTATTAATTAACGAAAGACCAAGACAGACTTTTAATTCATTTGAAAGCCTGATGCTTAGCCTCGTCCAACCCAGCTGTAAAACTCAGAAACCAGTCTTACTTGTTATCATTTATCATCCACCTGGGCCTTACACAGAGTTTCTCTCTGATTTCTCAGACTTTTTATCTGATTTAGTGCTCAGCTCTGATAAAATAATTATTGTGGGTGATTTTAACATCCATGTAGATTCTAAAAATGACAGCCTCAACATGGCATTTAATCTTTTATTAGACTCAATTGGCTTCTCTCAAAATGTAAAAGAACCCACCCACCACTTTAATCACACTCTAGATCTTGTTTTAACATATGGCATAGAAACTGAACATTTAATAGTGTTTCCTGAAAACCCTCTGCTGTCTGATCATTTCCTGATAACATTTACATTTACAATGATTGATTACACAGCAATGGAGAGTAGACTTTATCAAAGTAGATGTCTTTCTGAAAGCGCTGTGTCATGGTTCGTATTTTGAGGAAAGGACAAACGACTGGAGGTCCCAGTAGATGTCAAAATAGTGATTTTATTAAACACATATATATGTGGGGAAGATGCGTATCGTTACACTTTCCAAGGCAGTCTCCCCCGAACAACAGATGAACAGTTGTATTTATATCAGTTGATGACGAGCATTATGCGTCAAAGCAGTTGGATTTACTGGAAATCTAAGTATCAATTCTCGTAATCTAAGAACATTCTCTCCCATCGGACCCTAAAGACCCTTCACTCCCTTTCACCAGATGTTCCTTGTTATTGCTAAACTGTTATTGCTAAACAGTCAAGTACACCGGACAAGTCACGTAGCAGTTTTGAGCAAAACAAGTTGAGAAACTGTGAGTGTATGTGTGCAGGCCCCACTATGTGAGCCTTGTGTGTCTTATCCTCCGTGACCCTCAGAGTCACCTGTTGCCGGGCAGACTCCACACTGCAGCAGATTACTGGGCCCACAGATCTCTATGCTCTAAGCTGTGATGTTATGATATGTGATGTGTTGTATTGTAAGCAGATATGGAATCATCTTAACTTTACCTTAACTTTCTCACTTCCCCGCAACTTCAAACCCTCAATTAACAACTCTCTAATAAGCAATATGGATAACATGAATACAGTTAAACCTGCAATGAAGGATCATCATGTGATTATGACAACACCTGAAATACAGACTTTAATGTAACATAAACAGCTTCAACAAACGTGTCGATGAAATGATAACTAATGCAACATGAATAGTAACAGCAAAATAATTTTGTAATCTGTACAGCTGTAACTAAGTTTAAGAATATAATCCACCCACTGTTATCATCTTCAATGCCCTGTACCAACATAGAGCAGGGCAGCTATCTGAACACTACTCCAACAGAGGTCGATTATCTTGTTAATAATTTTACCTCCTCACTACATACGACTCTGGATACTGTAGCTCCTGTGAAAACCAAGGCCTCAAATCCGAAGTCCCTGACTCCGTGGTATAATTCTCAAACACGTAGCCTAAAGCAGATAACTCGTAAGCTGGAGAGGAAATGGCGTGTCACAAATCTAGAGGAACATCATTTAGCCAGGAGAAATAGTTTGCTGCTTTATAAGAAAGCCCTCCGCAAAGCCAGAACATCTTACTATTCGTCACTGATTGAATAAAATAAGAACAACCCCAGGTTTCTCTTCAGCACTGTAGCCAGGCTGACAAAAAGTCAGAGCTCTACTGAGCCAACCATCCCTTTAACGTTAACTAGTAATGACTTCATGAACTTCTTCACAAATAAAATTTTTATCATTAGAGAAAAAATTACCAATAATCATCCCACAGATGTAATATTATCTACAGCTACTTTTAGTACCATCGATGTTAAGTTAGACTCTTTTTCTCCAATTGATCTTTCTGAGTTAACTTCAATAATTACTTCCTCCAAACCATCAACGTGTCTTTTAGACCCCATTCCTACAAAACTGCTCAAAGAAGTCCTGCCATTAATTAATTCTTCAATCTTAAATATGATCAACCTATCTCTAATAATCGGCTATGTACCACAGGCATTCAAGGTGGCTGTAGTTAAACCTTTACTTAAAAAGCAATCTCTAGACCCAGCCGTCTTAGCTAATTATAGGCCAATCTCCAACCTTCCTTTCATATCAAAAATCCTTGAAAGAGTAGTTGTCAAACAGCTAACAGATCATCTGCAGAGGAATGGCTTATTTGAAGAGTTTCCGTCAGGTTTCAGAGCTCATCACAGCACAGAAACAGCTTTAGTGAAGGTTACAAATGATCTTTTTATGGCCTCTGACAGCGGACTCATCTCTGTGCTTGTCCTGCTAGACCTTAGTGCAGCGTTCGATGCTGTTGATCATAATATCCTATTAGAGCGATTGGAACATGCTGTAGGTATTACAGGTACTGCGCTGCAGTGGTTTGTATCATATCTATCTAATAGACTCCAATTTGTTCAAGTAAATGAAGAGTCCTCTTCACACACTAAGGTCTATTATGGTGTTCCTCAGGGTTCAGTGCTAGGACCAATTCTATTTACATTATACATGCTTCCCCTAGGCAGCATCATTAGAAGACATAGCATAAATTTTCACTGCTATGCAGATGATACGCAGCTCTATCTGTCCATGAAGCCCGGTAACACACACCAATTAGTTAAACTGCAGGAATGTCTTAAAGACATAAAGACCTGGATGGCCGCTAACTTCCTGCTTCTTAATTCGGATAAAACTGAGGTTATTGTACTCGGCCCTGAAAATCTTAGAAATATGGTATCTAAGCAGATCCTTATTCTGGATGGCATTACCTTGGCCTCCAGTAATGCTGTGAGGAACCTTGGAGTCATTTTTGACCAGGACATGTCCTTCAAGGCACATATTAAACAAATATGTAAGACTGCTTTCTTCCATTTGCGCAACATCTCTAAAATTAGAAATATCCTGTCTCAGTGATGCTGAGAAACTAGTTCATGCCTTCATTACTTCCAGGCTGGACTACTGTAATTCGTTATTATCAGGATGTCCTAAAAACTCGCTGAAAAGTCTTCAGCTAATCCAAAATGCTGCAGCAAGAGTACTGACAGGGACTAGGAAGAGAGAGCATATTTCTCCTGTTTTGGCTTCCCTTCATTGGCTTCCTGTTAAATCCAGAATTGAATTCAAAATCCTGCTCCTCACTTACAAGGTCTTAAATAATCAGGCCCCATCTTATCTTAATGACCTTGTAGTACCATATCACCCTATTAGAGCACTTCGTTCTCGCTCTGCAGGCCTACTTGTTGTCCCTAGGGTATTTAAAAGTAGAATGGGAGGGAGAGCCTTCAGTTTTCAGGCCCCTCTTCTGTGGAACCAGCTTCCAGTTTGGATTCGGGAGACAGACACTATCTCTACTTTTAAGATTAGGCTTAAAATTTTCCTTTTTGCTAAAGCATATAGTTAGGGCTGGACCAGGTGACCCTGAATCCTCCCTTAGTTATGCTGCAATAGACGTAGGCTGCCGGGGATTCCCATGATGCATTGAGTTTTTCCTTTCCAGTCACCTTCTCACTCACTATGTGTTAATAGACCTCTCTGCATCGAATCATATCTGTTATTAATCTCTGTCTCTCTTCCACAGCATGTCTTTCATCCTGTTTTCCTTCTTTCACCCCAACCGGTCGTAGCAGATGGCCGCCCCTCCCTGAGCCTGGTTCTGCCGGAGGTTTCTTCCTGTTAAAAGGGAGTTTTTCCTTCCCACTGTCGCCAAAGTGCTTGCTCATAGGGGGTCATATGATATGATTGTTGGGTTTTTCTCTGTATTTATTATTGTGCGATCTACTGTACAATATAAAGCGCCTTGAGGCGACTTTTGTTGTGATTTGGCGCTATATAAATAAAATTGAATTGAATTGAATTGATGTCACATGAGTTAGAAGAAAATAATACAAAGGGAAATCAGATCTTATCAAATCTACACAAAGAAATAATGCTTGGATTAACAAATCATGAGCAAATTAAAAGCTTTTATTAGGAATCAATGAAAATTCTGCTTAAGTGCAATAACAAAGTATTTGCACTTCATTACTTCCCACCTCTGGGTACATCACAATGACAACTTCTGTTGCAGACCTAACCTGCAGGATATGTTTGACAGCAGGTACAAAATCAGTTTTCTTGAATATATATGTAAGGGTCCAGCATGTCAGTCTGGTGACTCAAACAGGCTCCCCTCCACAGTCCTCATTTATAAAGTGCTTTACAAACCCGAGCATTATAGCTAACAACTGAATTTTTCTGTTGGAGTGCAGCTAGCTAAATAATAAGGAGCCAATTACTGCTAAAGAGGCAGACAGTGAAAGTGGACAGTATATCCTCGGTTTCTCAACATAAACTCATTGTTGCAGCACAAATGGGATCCCCTTAAACTGATTTTTAGTTTTACTGTCTATATTTTGTGATATTCTGTGATTGTTTATTTTACTAGATAGCTAACATAAACAAATGTAAGTGTATAAGCACCAACCAACCAACCAACCAACCAACCAAGAATTTAATTTTTTTTTTTAAGTCCTTAAATTTTTTGATGACAAACGGTGAGCTCATATGTTTGTTTGTTGTTGTTGTTTTTTTTGTTTGTTTGTTTTTTTTACACAGTTATGTTGTTATATGGTACTCACATGTTACAACATCAACCGAACTGAATTTGAATCAGTGGTTGTAAACAAATTCCAGACTCTGAATCCTGGGTAAACAGGTTCAGAAAATTTGGTTCTGAATGTGTGAATGTGACTCAGTTTGTCCGATGAGACTGTATAGTAGGACAGAGTGCCTGCAGGCCAGTCCAGAAACACTCCCAGTCTGAGAAAGCCATCAGGGAGTCTGTAGCTTCCTAACCCATTATGTCCTACAAAGTACCAACGGTCTAAAAAATACCTAAACCAAAATCCCCAAGATTTTTCATTATCCCCAAGCTTGCACATGTCACTGTTTCCTTTCCTTTCAAGTTGTTTGTAACAAACACCTACAGAAATAACAGTATGTACCGAAGCTCTCAACTCCACCTCCCAGTAACACCGCCCAGTCAACTCCTTTGTGCACAGAACCTGAGGTAACTTATCGAATCTCTCAGGAAGGTCGGGATACGACTGCTTCTTTCCATGCGTCGCCTTCTTGTTTCCTTCAGACAGGATGAGGTTGTAGTTTGCTGTGTTTGGATTCAGGGTGAGATCACAGGCATCTGGTTGAGAGAATGATCAAATTTATAATTTGCGATGACGTCACTGATTCCTCCTCAATCTGTCCACATCAGACTGTCTGTTTTTAACAGATTTTTTTAACACACATCTGTCCTCAAACCCCAGCTTGTTTTTTTTTAAACTGTGATCAGAACTATAAGGAGAACTGAAGGGAAGACCTGGACTTTCTCCTGCTAGTCATTAAGATCTTTGTATAAACTGCAGTTCTGTCTGAGTTTGATTATAATGATAGATTTTCTTTTATCTGCATGTTTCACACTGTGCTGCCTTTCATCACAACTCATACTTTTTTACCTCATCATTGAATCTTAGACAAAAACACAGAATCGTCTTCTATGACTGTGGCACCCTGTTGCATCCCATTTGTGTTTTTCTTCATAGCTCCAGCTAATCTAGTCTTTTTGAGAGTCTTTATCTGTCCATAGATTAGATTAGACTTTTACGATTTGAGAAGGATCAGATGAGAAGATGTAATGACTCATACAGGTAGATCAAACTGTAGCTTAATAGCATCAAAGAAGTGAAGAGAGGGATGAAGCTGATCACTGGCTTCTCAGCCTTAGAGATCATGAACAGTAAGGGGCAGCCAAGACAGTTGTCTGTGTAGGTTCTCAGTTATCCATGTCATGGTAATCTAAGAAGCTTAGAAAGAATAGCATCTGGACTTATATGAGATTCTTGAAGATGTTTCATTCAAGATACTTCTTCTGTTCTAAAATCAAATGCTGGAAAGTCCCAGGTATTTAAGCCCAAGTGGGAGTGTGCCTTAACAGCGTCATTCACCCACTATTAATTATGGGCCTCATCAAATGAGCCAAGGTGTGAAAAAGGGTGTGGATCATTATCAGCAACCATTTGTCATTGTGAGACCCCGCCTCACCCTATCATGTGACTTTCTGAGATCAACTAACACAAGATGTGTGTGCGCTAAGAAGCCTGGTAAGGATCTCAAAACCAGATTATAGTGGCAGTTGGTGTCGTAAGCTCCGCCTTCTGTTCATAGATGGTCATTCACAGTAGACATAGATGACTTCTTTCACTCCTCTTTCAAACCATCTGTCTTCTCTGTCCAAAATGTGAACATTAGCTTCCTCAAAAAAAGTGACCTTTGATCTTTAGGTGGAGATATACAGCTGAATTCAGATCATGGCATTGTCATGGTCAGCGGGAGCTGACTTTGCGAGGATGTGAAAAGGTGGACCCAATTGCAGACACAAAGGGAGACAATACAGGGGTTAAACACAAGCCAGCCGTTCATTTTGGCTTGTAAACATGAACACAAAACTCAAATGACGACGAATAGGGTCAAGATCTAACTGAAAACCAAAACTGGGAAAACTAAATAACTATGACAACTGAGACGAGACTAGGGAACTATGAATCAACTATGACAACTATGATAGCTATGATACTATGACACGAGGCACATGAACACGATTTCGAGCAGGAGCATGAGAAAAGCTCAAGAAAGGAACAAGAAACACGAAACTAAAAACATGAACATGACCTGAACAAAAATCATGAAACCCACGGAACCTTTTTTGTTTTGTTTTGTTTTTCGCCTGTCCCGTTTGATTCTTTAGCCATCAGAATTATTGTCTGAAGGCCAAGAAAGATGCCCAACGGATTTACTTTACCCAGTGGATCATCACGACCTTGCCGTATTGGTCCATTTGATTGACCTTTGTTATTTTTTTTGTTAATTTTATTTTAAGTTATTAGTTCAAGTTCAAATTCATATTAATAAAATGGACAAGGCAGTAATGTTGTGGATTTTTTATCACATACATCTGTGTTCACTGGACACATGCTCACACATACACCATGTAATAATATTTACTCGTATACATATATATATCGTATACACACACATAGGTATGTGTATATATATATATATACACATATGTATGTATATATATATATATATATATACACACATATGTATGTGTATGTATATATATATATATATATATATACATATGTATGTGTGTATATATATACATACATATGTATATATATATATATAAAGATGTGGGTCTTGTGAATTTAAACATGCAGGTTAAATATGTATATATATATATATATACATATGTATGTATATATATACATATGTATGTATATATATATACATATTTAACCTGCATGTTTAAATTCACAAGACCCACATCTTTAGGTTAAATATTATTGACCAATATATTAATGAAGTCTGTGCCACTTGTTGAACATGTGTGATCAATACTGTCTGAAATGTAGTGATTAGGATCAATAATCTGATTCTAATAAGTAACTTTTAACTGAATTATGACCAATAGTAACTAGTCCAAACAAAGGGTTAAATAAACATGGCCCTGCTGAGCTGCACTTGGGAGCTTCTCCGCTGCCAGAAGGTGGTGAAGCACCCATCTCTAACCTATAAAAGTAAACAAACTTTGCCCAGCTGAGAGTACACCTGGAACACTTGTGCCCGTCTCCGGTTGCCAAAATTGTGAAAACCCCTTCCTTAATGGGTATCGTAGCCCCTCCTTGGCAGCGAACTCGACAAAGCTGTCAGGAAGATTAACTGTTTTCTCTTAGCAGTATGATTGATACCTGTAGTTTTCCGGAGTTTTGGTCATAAAACAGTCAGGAGGGACCCAATTAAAATGACTGATTTTGGGAACAGTACTCTGAGAGTTATGGATCAATGCCAGAAGGTTATGTAACACAAGTGTCAGAGATTTAAGAAGAACAAAGTGCAAAATTGACAATTGACTGGGGAAAAGTATTTACAAACATATTATATCGATAATTTGGGTTAGTGTTGACATTTGTAGAGTTGAGAAAATACTTATTATTTAAAATTTAATGCAGATCAGGGAAAAAGTAAGGAATGGAAAAATACCCACCAGCAGGAGGAGGGGTCACTGACCCTATATAAAGAGGAGGGTCGAGATGCCCCGGGCTGCTGCTGCTTTTTTTTCTGTCTGTCATTTTGTGTGTCTGAGCTGTTTGTGTTTAAAGGCTCTTCACCTCGGGGTTTTGCTTTGCTTGCTTGCCAGAAGGTGGTGAAGCACCCATCTCTAACCTATAAAAGTAAACAAATTTTGCCCGGCTGAGAGTACACCTGGGACACTTGTGCCCGTCTCCGGTTGCCAAAATTGTGAAAAACCCTTCCTTAATGGGTATCGTAGCCCCCCCTTGGCAGCGAACTCGACAAAGCTGTCAGGAAGATTAATTGTTTTCTGCTATGTAATTCCCTTGCTAAATGTATGTATTTTCTTTCTGCTCACATGATTCAGTGTATTAAACTCTGTTCCAAGAATTCTACTCTTTTCCAGAGCATCTTTGTGAATGCATTAATTTTAATTTATCTAAAAAAGTTGGATCTCCACATCGTTGGTAGGAGGTGGTTATCAGGATGGCTTCAAAATTTGCGACCACAGTCACGGGGACAGTCACGACAAATGCCCGGTCTCCTCTGTGTTTTAATCTGGACCTAGGGACAATTAAAAGCATATGGTCTGCAGACCTCAAGGATCATGGGGGACAATACCAGGTTAGGAGATCAGCAAGATATGTAGGGGCTAGTCCATGCAACGACTTAAAAACAAGTGTTAAGATCTTAATTACAGGCGGGACAGACGGGGCTGGGGGGTAGGAAAAGGAGAGAGAAAGAAAGGGAGGGAAAGAAAAACAGAGGGGAAGAGGGACAGTGAGAGAAGACACTAAAAAAATCAGCTGGATCACCTGTTGAGAGAGAACAAAAAAGAAAACAAGCAAAAAGAGAGCAACACAATAAACACAACACCACAGCAATAACCTAGATAACTGTAACTGACAGTAAATACAAATATTGAATGTTATTGTGCAGCACGCAAGACTGACAGCGCACAATGTGCTTTGAGGTAGCAGCCAAGAAAGATATAGTTTGTGTCTGTGAACACCCGAGTGTGCGCCTGTGTGCACACCTGTATGGATGAGTGCGTTTGTATTCAAAAGGTTTCTCCATGTAACGATCTACTAGAGGGTGTTGCGGAGCCATAGCCCTGTCCCCCAGGACATGGAGCAGGCATCGAGATCCGGGCCCCAAACATTGAGAGGCCCCTCAGAGAGCGAGATCCCAAGGAGGACCATCAGAGGGGCCACCGTGCCACCCTCCTGGAAAGAGCTGAGGAGAGCCCCAGATGTGTGGCCACCCAGCAGCCGCGGCGCAGAAGCCACAGGGGACTGTATGACCAAGTGATAGATATTGATGGTCGGTGGGTGCACCCTGAAGCCGCGTGACTTACCCACACTTCCAATTGCGGAACGATAGGCTGTATCGAGTGAGTCACCACACTCGCACGAATGAAATTTGCACCCAGTTGTTGGTCCCACGGAGCTGCTGGGAAACAATTTTCCAGGCGGCTCATTCTAACCCCATGGCAGGGCACTTAGGATGCGAAAAAAATCTGGAGCGTATAATGGTGCGATTCTATTGGCCTGGCATTTGGGCCAATGTGCGCCGGTGGCGCCCCATTCACAAGGATGAACGCAATTGGGATTGCTGGTTAGACCCTCTGTTATTTGAAGTGCGTGAGGTGCCCCAGGCCTTCACGTAATTTTCTCCCATTGACTTACTGTACGGCAGACAGCCGCTGGGGGTGCTCGACCTGATTAAATAAAACTGGGAGGAAGGGTCGAGCCCCGCGAAAAATGAGATTCAATATGTGCTAGACCTGAGAGCAAAACTCCACAGGTTGGGGAGGCTGTCACGGGATAATTTGCTCCAGGCCCAGTAGCGTCAACAGAGCCTGTACAACAGAGGGGATAAACTTGGGCAATTTTCACCGGAAGACAAGGTACTTGTATTACTTTCAGCTCCAAACTACTCACCAAGTGGCAAGGACCCTTTGTGGTCACACGGCGAGTGGGGGGCATGTTGACTATGAGGTAGTACGGTCGGACAGGGGAGGAGCCATGCAGATTTACCACCTCTACCTCTTCAAAGCCTGGAGGGAGGCTGAAACCGCTTCTCTGGTGAGCTAGGCTAGGTTGGGGCCGGAGGTGCCAAAGTCCATCATTGCTACCTCCCTCCATTGTGATAATCATCTCACACAGGCCCAGAGGGCGGATGTTGCTGCGTTGCAACAGCGCTTTGCGGACATGTTCTCCCCCCTGCCCGGCTGAACGTCTCTCATTGAGCATCATATTGAAACGCAGCCTGGCGTGACGGTGCGTTCACGTCCTTACAGGCTTCCTGAACATAAAAGGCAAATTGTTCAGAAGGAATAGCCAACATGCTGAAGATGGGAGTAATAGAAGAGTCGCACAGCGTCTGGTGTAGCCCCATTCTTCTCATGCTGAAGAAAGATGGGTCTATACCAGGGATGGTCAACTCCAGGCCTCGAGGGCCGATGTCCTGCAGGTTTTAGATGTGTCCTTGATCCAACACAGCTGATTTAAATGGCTAAATGACCTCCTCAACATGTCTTGTAGTTCTCCAGAGGCCTGGTAATGAACTAATCATTTGATTCAGGTGTGTTGACCCAGGGTGATATCTAAAACCTGCAGGACACCGGCCCTTGAGGCCTGGAGTTGCCCACCCCTGGTCTATATGGTTCTGTGTTGACTATCACTTGGTGTTCGCTCGCTTTTTGGTTGAGTATCACCAAGTAGCTTAGCTGCTTAGCAATTTAATTAAAAACTTTTAGATACATTCCTTTTTCATAGTATAATCTTCACGTGCTTCATCCGAAGCACCCTTTCTGTGTACTCACTACCTAATTTATAGCCAAAGTATTCACTCACTGTCTCTACTGTTTCGCTAGCTTAGCTTAGCTCGTAACCGACGCGTTAGCACCATGGCTACTTCACCTGTCCCTCCTGCACTTTCTTGCTCATTGTGTCAGATGTTTAGCTACTCCTCGGCCTCCTTTAGCAGTAATGATACTTGTAACAAATGTAGCTTATTTGCAGCTCTGGAGGCCAGGATTACTGAATTGGAGACTCTGCTTCGCACCCTTCATTCACCCGTAGCTAGCCAGGCCCCTGTAGCTGGTGCAGCCGAAGATAGCATAGGCCCCGCTAGCTGTTCCCAGCAGACCCCAAGCAGCTGGGGAAAGAGGGCGGCTGGGTGACGGTGAGGAGGAAGCATAGTCTTAAACAGAAGCCCCAGGTACACCACCAACCTGTTCATGTGTCTAACCGTTTTTCCCCACTCGGCGACACACCCGCCGGGGGTCAAACTCTGGTAATTGGTGATTCTGTTCTCAGACGTGAAGCTAGAGACACCGGCAACCATAGTCAATTGTTTTCCAGGGGCCAGAGCAGGTGACATTGAAGGAAATTTAAAACTGCTGGCTAAGGGTAAACGTAAATTCAGTAAAATCATAATTCACGTCGGCAGTAATGACACCCAGTTACGCCAATCGGAGGTCACTAAAATCAATATTGAATCGGTGTGAAACTTTGCCAAAACAATGTCGGAATCTGTAGTTTTCTCTGGTCCCCTCCCTGATCAGACCAGGAGTGACATGTTTAGCCGCATGTTCTCCACTCTGTCTGAGTGGTGTCCCAGAAACGATGTGGGTTTCATAGATAATTGGCAAACCTTCTGGAGGAAACCTGGTCTTGTTAGGAGAGACAGCATCCATCACACTTTGGATGGAGCAGCTCTCATTTCTAGAAATATCGACCAATTTATTAAACCCCTCAAAATATGACTATCCAGAGTTGGGACCAGGAAGCAGAGTTGCAGTCTTACACGCCTCTCTGCAGCTTCTCTCCTCCTGCTATCCCCCCAAAAACCCATCGCCATTGAGATTGTGTCAGCTCCCAAAAAGACAAAAAACAAACTAAAAACCAGCAATAAACAATTTAAACATAAAAAATCACAAAGAAAGAACAATACAGTATTCACATCTGAACCAAAAGAATAAAACAGTGAAATGTGGATTATTAAATATTAGGTCTCTCTCCTCCAAGTCTCTGTTAGTACATGACTTAAAATTGATCAACAAATTGATCTACTCTGCCTTACAGAAACCTGGTTGCAGCAGGATGATTATGTTAGTTGAAATGAATCAACACCCCCGAGTCATTCTTACTACCAGAAACCTCGAAGCACAGGCCGAGGAGGCGGTGTGGCAGCAATTTTTCACACCAGCCTATTAATTATCAAAAGACCAAGACAGACTTTAAATTCATTTGATAGCCTGATGCTTGACCTTGTCCACCCCAGCTGTAAAACTCAGAAACCAGTCTTACTTCTAATGGTCTATCGTCCACCTGGGCCACACATAGAGTTTCTCTCTGATTTCTCAGACTTTTTATCTGATTTAATGCTCAGCTCAGATAAAATAATTATTGTGGGTGATTTTAACATCCATGTAGATGCTAAGAATGACAGCCTCAACATGGCATTTAATCTTTTATTAGACTCAATTGGCTTCTCTCAAAATGTAAAAGAACCCACCCACCACTTTAATCACACTCTAGATCTTGTTTTAACATATGGCATAGAAACTGAACATGTAACAGTGTTTCCTGAAAACCCTCTGCTGTCTGATCATTTCCTGATAACATTCACATTTACAATAATTGATTACACAGCAATGGAGAGTAGACTTTATCAAATG
Source organism: Oreochromis niloticus (assembly GCF_001858045.2). Taxonomy (NCBI): domain Eukaryota; kingdom Metazoa; phylum Chordata; class Actinopteri; order Cichliformes; family Cichlidae; genus Oreochromis; species Oreochromis niloticus. The sequence goes on from NW_020327656.1 coordinate 137,787, forward strand.
GTAAATGGTAAATGGCCTGTATTTGTATAGCGCTTTACTAGTTCCTAAGGACCCCAAAGCGCTTTACACATACAGTCATCCACCCATTCACACACACATTCACACACTGGTGATGGCAAGCTGCGTTGTAGCCACAGCCACCCTGGGGCGCACTGACAGAGGCGAGGCTGCCGGACACTGGCGCCACCGGGCCCTCTGACCACCACCAGTAGGCAACGGGTGAAGTGTCTTGCCCAAGGACACAATGACCGAGACTTTCCAAGCCGGGGCACGAACCGCCAACCTTCCGATTACAAGTCAAGATCAAAGTAGATTTCTTTCTGAAAGTGCTGTAACTAAGTTTAAGAATATAATCCACCCACTGTTATCATATTCAATGCCCTGTACCAACATAGAGCAGAGCAGCTATCTGAACGCTACTCCAACAGAGGTTGATTATCTTGTTAATAATTTTACCTCCTCACTACGTACGACTCTGGATACTGTAGCTCCTGTGAAAACTAAGGTCTCAAATCCGAAGTCCCTGACTCCGTGGTATAATTCTCAAACACGTAGCCTAAAGCAGATTACTCGTAAAATGGAGAGGAAATGGCATGTCACAAATTTAGAGGATCATCATTTAGCCTGGAGAAATAGGTTGTTGCTTTATAAGAAAGCCCTCCGCAAAGCCAGAACATCTTACAATTCGTCACTGATTGAAGAAAATAAGAACAACCCCAGGTTTCTCTTCAGCACTGTAGGCAGGCTGACAAAAAGTCAGAGCTCTACTGAGCCAAGAATCCCTTTAACGTTAACTATTAATGACTTCATGAACTTCTTCACAAATAAAATTCTTATCATTAGAGAAAAAATTACCAATAATCATCTCACAGATGTAATATTATCTACAGCTACTTTTAGTACCATTGATGTTAAGTTACTCTTTTTCTCCAATTGATCTTTCTGAGTTAACTTCAATAATTACTTCCTCCAAACCATCAACGTGTCTTTAAGACCCCATTCCTACAAAACTGCTGTAGAATTACAGGAATTATTTTACGGATACTGTACATAACCATCATCTTTATCATTGCATTAATTATCATCTCATCAAAGCATTTATTGAAGTTGCTGGCATTATGTTATAATTTGTATTACAGGGGTTATCATCATCACATATTAACATGTTTATTCTGAGCAAAGGCCTGAATGTATTCAGCTTCTTGTTGCATTTGAGTTTGCCTAGTAACAGGTGACAGAAGGAGGACAAGTCCATGGTGACCTCAAAGGCCTGAGATCATCACCATATTCGGAAGAGGATGCCAGAAAGGGGAACTTCTGTGTCTGCATTTATCTCTTAGAATTGATCATTACCTGTAGAAGAGGCACACAATGTCCTTAAGATGCAAATTATGTGCTTGTAAACGCAAGAGGGGGCGTTATAATACCCTGATGTTATAAAAGCAATCTGAAGTGTATTTTGGGACGGGGATGTACAACTGATGTCTTGCAGTTTACATCTCTCCACGCTGCGTGTATTCATAAAATCAATTGTTTGACCGACCTCTTCTGGACCATCATTGTTTTACTCTCGTCCTCAATTTCGGACCCGTAACACTGCTCAAAGAAGTCCTGCCATTAATTAATTCCTCAATCTTAAATATGATCAACCTATCTCTAATAATCGGCTATGTACCACAGGCCTTCAAGGTGGCTGTAGTTAAACCTTTACTCAAAAAGCAATCTCTAGACCCAGCAGTCTTAGCTAATTATAGGCCAATCTCCAACCTTCCTTTCATATCAAAAATCCTTGAAAGAGTAGTTGTCAAACAGATAACAGATCATCTGCAGAGGAATGGCTTATTTGAAGAGTTTCAGTCAGGTTTCAGAGCTCATCACAGCACAGAAACAGCTTTAGTGAAGGTTACAAATGATCTTCTTATGGCCTCTGACAGTGGACTCATCTCTGTGCTTGTCCTGCTAGACCTTAGTGCAACGTTCGATACTGTTGACCATAATATCCTATTAGAGCGATTAGAACATGCTGTAGGTATTAAAGGTACTGCACTGCAGTGGTTTGTATCATATCTATCTAATAGACTCCAATTTGTACATGTAAATGGAAAGTCCTCTTCACACACTAAGGTCAATTATGGTGTTCCACAGGGTTCAGTGCTAGGACCAATTCTATTTACATTATACATGCTTCCCTTAGGCAGTATCATTAGAAGGCATAGCATACATTTTCACTGCTATGCAGATGACACCCAGCTCTATCTATCCATTAAGCCATTAACACCAATTGTGTTTTTTGTATTACTTTTCCCTGGAACACTCTCTCACAGTCTGTTCTCTAAAACCTAAAAGAGGAATTATGGATTTGATCAACTGGTCCCTGAATGCAATTGACACCCCTTTTTCAATGAGAAGTCTGGGCTCGGGTGAGCCTGACTGCTGAAGATATCTACCTATTCGGAACCATGATAACAGGGTTCTTGCTGATCGGAGCTGGCTTGGCCCTGGCTTATCGAAGAATTAAGGATGCGGAACCTGTTGTTCAAACCCCCACAAGGCTGCCCGCTGGGATTGAAACGATGGGACGAGGCGTGAGTTTCTCAAAATGGGCTCATTGAGTGCAGCATGGATAAGATCTTGGAGAACCGCACGGCTGCCGTGAATACTCAGAACAAGACCTCTGAGTGCAAACTGGATTACATCTGGAGGGTGTTGGGATTCAGAGATTCTTTTATTGCTGCCATATAATCTGCCTTATGATAAATGCATTGATAACATGTTCTACAGTATTATTTTATCAGTAATATTGTTTACAGGGTTCATATTGCATTGAATATGTTTGTCATCACATTCATTCTATTCACAGGTTGAGTTCATTCTATACACATTGCATATCTGTGCTTGTTTAGAGTTGATGTTCTATCCAAGAGGGTTTTAAGCTTCACTGGTGAGAGTGTCCAGGTGATACATGTTGAGGGAAGATGAGAACATAGCAGGTTAATTGCATGCATGCTTACAATACACATAAATCTAGTAGCAGGCCTGAGCGAAGGCCCAAGTGTCTTCTGCTTTTCTTTGAGACCTGCTGCAATTTAGTCTACTTAGTGATTGAGGACGAGGGTCCATTATTAGCCCTTAGAGGCCCTGAAGCTTGAAGTTATTACCTTAAAAGGAAGGTGTTATCAAAAAGAGAAGTTATATGTCTGTTCATAGTTATTAGAGATGTACAAGATGTACCCTTGTCTGTAAACAATGACTGGACATAATGTATTTTTGACCTGTATTGACGTGTATGTGGGGGTGTCATCCTCTATGCTATAAAACCAGAACTCAGTGTATTTTTGTCAGAGCAAATAAGCCATATGCTGATGGTTGTTCTCCGTTGTCAATAAACTCATCGTTTGATTGCACTTTTCTGGGCCTCCGTCGTTTGTTGTCTGGTCTACAGTTGATCGATCTCGCTTCATTTGGTGGAGGATGCAGGGCAACTAAAGATCAGCAGTAAGAGGTACAGGTGTTTGTTGTCAGCGGAGGTCGAGGCCAGATCAGGTGATCGAACGGCAGACGTCACGGTGATGGCTTGACTATTGGGCCCGCAAAAAGGTAAGGCACAAACCTCTTAAACTGAAATTGTGCTGTAGTGGATTATAATTCTAGAATATGTAGTCAAGTGGTCATCCGTTGATCTCTGTTTTGAGTTTTGTTTGAAACGAAAACCTTTGTTGCAACGAAAGTGAAACTTAAGAGTAGTGTTGTGTTCACGGTCGCTCGGAAAAAGCAGTACTGAGCGAAAAGTAACTAGAGACGTTGTTTTTAAGGAAATAAGAGAGATTAAAAGAGATTAAAAGTGTCTAAAGTCAAGGAGTTGAAGAACTCCCTCCCTGGGAAAGACGTTTCCTAGGATTATACTAGGGGAGGGGCCCCGCTGAGAGTTGTGGCCTCAGATATAGCCCTGGTGATCGCAGAGGATCATTGTTAGGTTGACACTTAATTGTGAGAAAAAGAGTAAAATACCGGACGCAAGAGTCCGAGGAAGTTGATATATGATTTAAGAGAAACTCAGGTCAGCCGTAAGCTTGAGGTTTTGCAGTAAAGCCAGCCGAGCAGTAAAGTGAAACTAAGGTCTGTTGTGTTGAAGTAACTCTGAGAATAAATACTGTGAGCTATGAGAGACGATTAAAAAGTATTACCTATGCATTTGTGGACCCGCTGTGGTCAGTGAAAATTTGCGGACCCGCCGTGGTCAGTGAAAAATTTGTGGACCCGCCGTGGGCCAAGAAAAGCTGTGTTTTTGTTGATATTCCTGGAGAATTTGCAGACCTGTTGACGTCTCTTAAAGACGAGCAGTGGTCTGTATATCCGGGTTGTAGGGACCCACTCATACAGCTGGAAACCGTGACGTAAGAAACTGTCTGAAATGATTTAAGTGCCAGCCGGCTGCAGGCTGTGTGTGAGAGAGGCTGTAAAAGTCTCTTTTTCCGTTCTTTTTTGCTGGGGAAAAGTGCGCAGTTAAAATTTGGGTGACTTCCCCTTTTAATTTTAACAAAGAATAGATACATTGATTAAATGAGGGGTGGATAAAGGGCATGCTCATTGTGCCGTTGTTTCATTATAGGTGCTTGGAAATAGACAGTGAGAGGCCCACGGGGATCCCATTAAGGCTGCTGAAGCATTTTCCTGTTTTGTGAGCGGGCCTTTGGTGATTTTGAAATACAGTATCACTGGACAGGGTGATTCTAATATAAGAGTTATTTTAATCCAACCAGAAACAGAGTAAGAATAAAGCTGTGAGCCTCCTCCTGAGTGGAGAGAATTTGCAGGATTTTTGAGTATCTCTTGTTAAAGAAAAGGGAAAAGAGATTCTGTGTACGGCAGACCGTGAAGTTTCTAGATTAGATCAGAGAGAACTAATGTGGCCGAAGGTTGGATCTGATATGAGGTGAACAGAGGACCGGTCTAAAAAGATTAAAAGGTACGCACAAACCTGTTCAATAAGCAAATTTGTGCAAATTGACTGAATTCTAAATTATCTGTTCGCTGAGTAGATGATCTTAACTACTAAATTGGCGCAGTAGGGGTAAAACTGAATTCTCGAGAATAAAGTAAAACGTTGAAGTAATGAATGAGTAACTTGGAAGTAATGAGAAGCTTTGAAGCAAGGATAATGAAACTTTGAGAAACAGACAGTACTGAGTTAAAAGGTTATATGGTATTTCATGGTAAAAGAGAAAAAGAGACCAATGCATGTTTAAGAATAAGAAGAATATAAGAGTTATTGGTCAGCTTATGGTTTAATAAGTGTCAAACTCACGGGATTGGAGAATCCTGTACTTCTTTGAGACTTCAAAGAGGAGCTCCGGCGTGGGCATATGTCAGGTGGTGTTGCCGAGAGTTGTGGGCTCGGTGAATAGCTAATGATCAAGAGGATCATTTTGGGAGACGCTCATTTGTAAGTGAAAGGATTAAGTTCGGACGAGGAAGTCCGACAGAAAACACCTGGTGCTGTCAGGATGTTTAAGTGACACAGAAGTTCAGAAAATCGAGTCAGAAATGGTTTTGTGGCTCTTGGTAAACTGATTTTGAAGGAAAATCAGTGTTTATTGTGCTGAAGTAACAGATCCGGCGCGGTCTGAAGGGAAGAATCAGCTGCACAATTCTGAGTGTGCAGCGTTGTTGATATTAACAGATCCGGCGTGGTCTGAGGAAAAGAAATAAATCGGTTAATGGCTGATATATTTATATGAATTTTGGTGGATCTGCTGAGGTCCAGAAGAATAATCAATGCGGACTGTGTTGGTTTGAGTGTTGGTAAATGATCCAGGAAGAATTGCCCTGTGTCTGTGTGTGTGTGTGTGTGTGTGTTGTTCAGTGACAACATGCACAGTTTAAAATTGGGCCCTGTTCCTTCCTCTTTTTGGTTTCAAAACACAAAGGCTGTTGGATGAAGAATTACTGTGTGAGGAACGGCTTCACTTTTGATTAGGGAAATAATATGCTTACTTTTGGGTTTATGAAGATCTCGTAACAATCTGGGGGAGATGCCGGGGTAAAAAGAGTGAGCTTGGACGAAGGGGTCCGAGAAAAAGACACCGTGAGTTGAGCAAGGTGTTTTAACTGACTCAGGATTTCAGAGAATCGAGTCAGCTGTGATCTTGAGTTTTAAGGGTAAGTCGATTTTAAAGGAAAATCAATGTTTACCATGTTGAAGTAATTCTGATGATATTACTAGATGTGTTGTGACACAAGTAAAGAATAAGTTGTGTAAATGTGGACACACGATTGTGTTGAGATGTATGGATCGGCTGCGGTCCACCTGATAAGTTAATACTGGGTAAACTGAGACAATAAACTGTTTTTAAATCTTCACTGGCTGCAGTGAGATACATGTGCTGAAGATTACTGGACCCGGCGAGGTCCATATGATGAAGTTCTTGGGGAGATAAATGACAGAAACAGTTTCTGAATTTTGAGGAGAATTCTGAAGCACTGAGGTTGAATTTCTCTGTGCTTGGTGCGCTGTGTGGACTTATATCAGAGTTATAAGTCCAAAGGTTATGACCTGGAGGTCATTCATGGTGTTTAAAGAAGAACAGGAATTAGAAAAGGATATTTAATGTCATATTTTGTGTAAATTGAGGAAAACTCACCACATGTGTTCACCTTTTTTCATTTAAAGGGACACAGACATTAACACACACACACAGTACTTGGGTGTGAGTTACTTCCTCTTTTAATTTTAAACTGCAACACGTGTTCATTGAACTAGAATTTCAGCAGTGGATGAGACAGGATTTAGGTTAGGGCTAGTCAAAGATAAAGATGACTTTTATTAGTCCCACAGCTGGGAAATTTGTTTCGTTAAAGCAAAAGTGCAAAGTTAGGCAGCAGAAATTAGAAAACACTGGAATGCAATAAAATAAAGTAGAATAGAATAAAATAGAATACCAATACTATATACAGCTGAGTAAGAAAATACAAAATACAACTTTGTCAAAGAAAGAAGTGCACATATAGCAGTCTTATTGCACGTATGAGGGTTCTGGTAAAGTACTAGTTCTGGTAAAAGTAAAAACTTAGGTTTAAAGTTTTATGCCCTGGAGGCCAAGAGTCGTGTGTAGAGAAGAACATGACTTGGAAACGGACATTTAAGGTCACATTTTGTCTAAGATGGGGAGAATTGTCCCATATGTGTTTATTTCTCTTCTTTTTAAGAGGACAGACGCACTGAGTGTTGTCTACTTGCTCTTTCTGATTCTAAGCAAGCATGTTTGATAAAATACTCTTAGGAAAGCGTATTTTGAGTGCTTCTAAGTGTGTGAATGTTGTGAGTACTTGATTTGAATGATTCTGTGTGATTTGTACAAAATAATAAATAAGTAATAATAACTCATAGGAGAGTGCGTGAATAGAGGAGGCCTGAGAGAGTGTGTGTGCGTCAAACAGGAAGTCTGATTATAGCTGGGAGAGACGTTGCAGCATGAAAACAGAGGAATTAGAGACTGAATGTCTTAAGAAAAGTAATAAAATATATTAATTACATGTTTAGAAAAGAAAGACTGAGAAAATAAATACATGAACTAACAATTACATTAATGAATAGAAAACACACGTACACAAATTGTTACAGGTAAAATGTTGGGAATAATCAGAAGTGAGATAGCTTAATATACTGATGAAATGAAGAAAGCAGCTTACACTCCTTTGATTTCCAGAGTCAGTGTGTCCCCTCCCCTCATAGCACCCGTGCCCACTTGGCCCCCGTATCAGGCGAAGCATGGAAGGCTGGACAGCCCATGACGGGTAAGATCCCACCTCGAAACCCTGGGACAACCTAAGGCAAGGCGCAGTCACGATTGCTTGAACCTAGGTCCCTAAGTGAGCTTGGACTCACTGGAGGAGACGGGACTTCAAGGGTAAAGCCGCTGGGCAGAGGGGGAAATGTCATTAACAATGACAAGTGATGAGCCAAAGAGGGGAGACACTCACTGTCTTTCAGGGTGAATTGTTCCCTGAACCTGAAAATCAAGCTCTAACTTCTGGCTGAGGACAAGGAATGTTGTTATTTAAGGAGGGAGATCAAATTTGGGAAAGAGAAAAACTGACTGTTTAAGTGGAACCTTGTGAGGGAGTCTGAAAAAACCACGAAAAGAAACATATACACAATCACACACACAAATAGAAAATGCGTTAACCTTTGAATAAAAAGAGTTCATGAAGATCAGATAGCAGGTTTAGCATAGGAGTCTGTTTATCATGTTGTCCAACTCGCTTAGTGCGTAGTAAGTTTTCAGAAGAGAAAATTTAGAATTTAGTGATGATGGTGTGCAAGTTGTGTGGTGTTTAACGAGATTTTCTGTGTTTTGAGCAGGTGAGGTGATGTTAGTTGACCTGAGAGTGTCAGGACCCTGAAGAACTTGTGGCAAAATGTTCTGTGTTTAAGATTGTTGAGGTTGTTGTTGTAGTGATGGGTTACTTCTATCGGTTAGATTTGTGTTGTTTTCTTATTTAATAGAGGGAGTTTTATCAAACATGCACATGTCTAAGGGGGTCCATCATTTTTGTAACAGTGCACTTAGAAAAACCTGTCAGGTGATTTTGTTGTGTTTTGATGAGCTAATAATCAGCTCTCTTTTTTCTCATTTTTGTTCTAAGCAGGCCTGCAAAAGAGTGGATAACAGCGCTGACAAAAAGTCTCGGGAGAACAAACATAAAGGTGATCTTTTCCAGATTACAATGGGCAGAGAAGAAGGCTAAGTCTCTGTCTAAAAGGATTGCCGCGAGCCAATCCAGTCCAAAAGCAGAAAGAACTATTTTCCTAAAAACAAAATAAAATAAATGAATGAGCGCATGTTGCTGAGAGTGAAGACTCTGATTATTTGCGAGGGAGTCTGCACTATCAGCAAGACCTGATCTTAATGCATGTGAGTGAATGTGTGTAAATGGATGGTGACTGGACGGACGAGGCAGACCATAGGTTGGACCGACTGGACACTGAGATAGAGACTGGACTAAGGTTGGACACATGACTGATAACTGTTCTGTTTTAAGTTTCCTTTCTTATAACACAGGTTGGATCATAAGTGGGGAAAAACTCAGTATGAAATGTGAAGTTCTGGTTAACATACAGGTTTTTGTTTCTAGGAAGTTCCAAGGATGCAGGCTGTGGATGGAGCCAAGAAAAGATTTGACATAATGATTAATTTGATTTCATTCCTTAAACACAGGTTTGAAGGGCCGGAGCATGTATGCCTAATATGATATGACTAACCTTTTTCTTTTAATCTCCTAAGCTCGAGTGAAGGAGTTTGAGTTTGTTTGTAACACATGGGATGTGTCACAAAAGGGGGGAGTTACAGGATTTAAGGTTTAATTTGAAATGGGTTTTAGGATTACTTGATGACGTTTGGGGTTTTTGATAACTGAGATATGGTAAAATTGAGGCAGAAATTGTTTTGTGGTTCTTTTTGATCTGTTTTTATGCTCAGAAGGTGATGGTTTATATCTTACCCTGGGCGTGTTTAATAAAACTAAAAGTGTTGCTCACACACATGAAGGGCATGGAGATTAAGTAAAGTTAATATAAAGGACAGAGCCCAGAACATGATATGGTGAAACAACTTTGAATGATTAAAGGAACCGTAGATGAACACAGTAGATTAGTGAGGTGTAGCAGAGAGAGGCTTTTTGTTTTCTGTCCTTTACAGGAGAAGATTTCAGGACCACAGCGACCATAGGGGGCGAGAATCCTCGAAGCCTGAGTTCGAACGGAACCAACCAGAGAAAGGAGGAAAACAGAGCACAAAGACACCTAGCTGTTTATATTACAAAGAAGATCAAAAGCTTGTTAGATATAGGTTATAATGGAAGCATAAAAGGGATGAGAGGAACTTTACATAACATAGAAATCCTGCAACAATTCGTAAATTGCCCAAACACAGTGTTCAGACCGGATATGCGCTACCGTTAAAGGGGGCGAAGAAATCAGGCCTAAGTTTGAAAATGAAACGGGTTAACCGATGAGGAGGTTTCCAAAGGTTGAGAAAATAATCTAGGACCTTTTACCAGGAGAAAGCTAATTGTATCTTTTACACTTTACAGTGTGCACTGAGGGAAGTCAGGAATAGTTTAAATTAGGATTGGAAAAATTAAACTAGGTGATAAGGGGGTGTAGCAAGTAGATTTAGGGCAGCTCACAGCCTGGCGTAAACGCAGGGTGCCGTCACACAGCTTAAGTTATTTGTTTGATTTATTTTAAACATTGACAACATACAACCGTTGAGGAGACGATAGGGTTGGGGAATTGAAAGGTTTTGTTTGTTTAGCATAATTTCTTTTGTTATATTTTAGCTTTAACAGGGAACATACCTCTCGGAGCTTCTCTCCTGATGCTACCCTGCCAAAGACCCTTATCCATAGAGACTAGGTCAGCTCCCAAACAACAAACCAAATCTAGCAATGAACAACTTAAACATCAATAATAACAAAGCAAGAATAATACAGAATCCACATCTGAACCGAAGAATAAAACAGTGAGATGTGGATTATTAAATATTAGGTCTCTCTCTTCAAAGCCACTGTTAGCTCACGCCAAGCGGTCGCAGCAGATGGCTGCCCGTACTTGAGCGTGGTTCTGCCGGAGGTTCTTCCTGTTAAAAGGGAGTTTTCCTTCCCACTGTTGCCAAAGTGCTTGCTCAAAGGGGGTCACAAGATTGTTGGGTTTTTCGCTGTATCTATGAAGCGCTGGAGGCAATTTTGTTGTGATTTAGCGCTATATAAATAAAATTCAATTGAATTGTATTGAAGTAAACTTAATGTGATAAATTAGGAATTAGTTCATTTCTCGAGTGAGAAATGAAAAAGGGGACTGGTGTTAGGAATAAAAGAAATATTTTAATGTGTACTTTAATAATGAAGGCTTGTAGAGCAAGGCTACCTTTGACTTACAAACAAGAGCTCAGCCAGACTGAAAAACAGAAGTTTAGTGCACAAGGCATATTAATAGATATAGACACAAAAGAGGAACTCCCCAACAAACAATGTTCAAACTGTGTGACGTGTAAAGTACCGAAATAACACCATATAAGTCACAGCTGATGATTCTAATGTTAGAGAGCTCTTGCAACTGGCGTCTGAGCTGTGCAGAGGTCTCCACCCCCGGAAGATGATGAATAAAGAAAGACAGGTATTTATGTATGTCAGCATAAGGTGGAGTCCACAGAAGCAAGGCACCCTACATGCGCACAGCATGCAGCAGGGGTTGCCAAAAATATAGAAAACGCACATTAGTGAGAGAACACCACAAAAGTTCTGATTAACATGTGTGGTGGCATAGTGAACTCGCAGGCGTTCACTATGACATCATTAGCACAACAGGGACTGAGTAAAGTTTTAGATG